>NW_023994665.1:225000-242917 GCF_015586225.1 Lucilia sericata | reverse complement strand
GACAATTGACTGTGAAATAGAGAGCGAAATAACAACTTACATATATAAATCAAAAGTAGCTGCAAATAAAATCGTTTATGTCGACAACAAAATATAAATTTACCCTTCAACAAACATTCAGTGGCAGACAGGTAGACAGCTAATGAAAGAAGTTTAATCCTTTACTGAAAATATCCTCAACCCACGTCAATTTCTTAAATTCTAAAAGAGAATAAATATAGTACCAGCGGCTAACACGGAAGAAAAAAAAAAAAACAATAAACAACATGATGTATTTACACAGTTACGATTATTTTTATTTCCTTTAAAATTAAAAAATCTATTTTGTTAAAAAAATAATAATTTAAAATAGCACAACTTATTTACTTAGTGTCCATGTTTATTGCTGTTGTTTTGATGGTTTGGTCCTGTAGAATATATGTATGAAAAGTACTGTTATAAAAAACAAGTTTTTTTTGCACAACTTTTATGTTGTTTAAGACTTGTCTGTTGGTTTTCATAACCCAACCACGTCGTCATTTGTGTTGAAATGTTTTAAAGTCATAAAAATACCGAAAGTCAATTATTCGTCGAAAAGGAATAGGAGGACATAAATAGGAAAGTACAGTCGGTCAAGCCCAACTGTATGATAACATAGACCGGTATTTTGAACTTTATCTCGAAACTGAAGATACCTATATCCATCTATATATATATCTATCTATCTATCTATCTATCTATCTATCTATCTATCTATCTATCTATCTATCTATCTATCTATCTATCTATCTATCTATCTATCTATCTATCTATCTATCTATCTATCTATCTATCTATCTATCTATCTATCTATCTATCTATCTATCTATCTATCTATCTATCTATCTATCTATCTATCTATCTATCTATCTATCTATCTATCTATCTATCTATCTATCTATCTATCTATCTATCTATCTATCTATCTATCTATCTATCTATCTATCTATCTATCTATCTATCTATCTATCTATCTATCTATCTATCTATCTATCTATCTATCTATCTATCTTATCTATCTATCTATCTATCTATCTATCTATCTATCTATCTATCTATCTATCTATCTATCTATCTATCTATCTATCTATCTATCTATCTATCTATCTATCTATCTATCTATCTATCTATCTATCTATCTATCTATCTATCTATCTATCTATCTATCTATCTATCTATCTATCTATCTATCTATCTATCTATCTATCTATCTATCTATCTATCTATCTATCTATCTATCTATCTATCTATCTATCTATCTATCTATCTATCTATCTATCTATCTATCTATCTATCTATCTATCTATCTATCTATCTATCTATCTATCTATCTATCTATCTATCTATCTATCTATCTATCTATCTATCTATCTATCTATCTATCTATCTATCTATCTATCTATCTATCTATCTATCTATCTATCTATCTATCTATCTATCTATCTATCTATCTATCTATCTATCTATCTATCTATCTATCTATCTATCTATCTATCTATCTATCTATCTATCTATCTATCTATCTATCTATCTATCTATCTATCTATCTATCTATCTATCTATCTATCTATCTATCTATCTATCTATCTATCTATCTATCTATCTATCTATCTATCTATCTATCTATCTATCTATCTATCTATCTATCTATCTATCTATCTATCTATCTATCTATCTATCTATCTATCTATCTATCTATCTATCTATCTATCTATCTATCTATCTATCTATCTATCGCCAATAGCTTTCTTAGTATGGTATGCTTAGAAAACAATTGGTCGTGGGATACTTTAGTGTAGGGTGTACAAAATAACTAGACCTCTGCTCCATTATACCAAAAATGTGTTATACTTACTTCAGTGGTATTAACAAAAAGTAACAAAGTATTTTGCAAACATTAAAATGTACAGGGGTTTTAAGTAGGATGGATTTAATATTTATAAGCAGTATTCAAATATATATAAAATAATTAAATCAGATTTGGAAACAATTTTGGACACATTTTTGAAATATGTTTAGCTTAAGCTTTTTGAAAATTTTTATATTAATGGATTTTAATTAAGGATAATTTACTTGAGAAGAATTTTAAAACAAAACTATTCTTTTTGACACACTCTTTTTAGTTAATTTATTTCATTTTTGTAAAAATCTTGTTTTTTTTTCCAACTAAAGTATACTCAACAAAATTTTGTTTGTGGCTAACAAATTGTATTAAATCAACATTAAATTATGTACATAAAATGTTGCAAAATTTTAGTTTCAAAAAATGTAATTGGCATTTTCAGCATTTTGTCTACAAAAATTTCCCCCTTTTTTCGTTATTTTTCATCCCTGATTTCATTTCCTCTTTGGCCTTCCATTGAGATTTTCTTTGGGAAACAAGAAAACTTTTCTGTTTATAAAGTTTTGCGAAGGTTAGAAAAAAGCGTCTGTGTGATTGTTTAATGACTTAATTTACATTTATTTTAGGTTAGAGTTTTTTGGATTTTAAATAAGTAAGAGGGGTCAAATTTGAAGCCTTTTTAAAAGTTTGTTAAAATTGAGTTATAGTAAAATGATAATGTCGTTTTAATTAAAAAATGTTTTTAAACATAAGTTGCAAATTTCCGTTTATTTATGAAGTAAATTTGATTTTAGCAAAATATGACAATATTAAAATTTCCTTTTCAAAAGTTAAGTTCTAAAAAATGACAATCGCAGTTGGTTTATAATATAATTTAGAGTAATAAGACGGAACAGATTTCTGATGAAAATTAAATAATTTTCGGTTCTTTGAATTTTCCAATAAGAGTAAATTGTTCTGATTATTGTCTTGAAACACCAGTCAAATCAATATCATCAAATCGTTTCTAATTTAAGTCAACAATACATTTCAATTTATTTTCATGTCTTTAGTTTTAAAAGGTGTTGCAAAAACCGCCTTAATACAAAGAAAATATATTTCATTTTGCACTTTATTTAGTTTTGTATTTGGAATTCTCTAAATGAAATTTGTACAAACTTTTTCTGTTACAAAAAAAGTTTATTTTTAAGGTAAAACAAATACAACAAGCAGAATAGAGATAAATATATTTATGTTATTTTTCTACAAGCTCAATAAAAGTTGTAGTTGTCTTCTTACACCAACTTTGACAAAGTTGTCCTTTTTATTTTCATTCTCATGTATTTTTCCCTTTTGCGTGACAAATAGAAAATTCTTGGGTTTTAGTTTTCGTACATATATTTCGTGTTGTTAATGTCACTAACCAGCAGTTTGAAATGTAATCGTTGTATCCCTTTTTAAATTCCCCTATTGTCTACTTAACATATTACTGGTAATCTAGCCAGGAATTAAATGTCATACATTTTTAGTAAAACTTGCAAAGTACTACCTGAGTTCTCTAGCATGCGCCTGTCACTCACAACTACTGGGTATGTGTGCCATTAAGTTGTTAGTTATATTTTCCTGCTAATGCTCGGTGTTTGTAGCTTCAAGTAAATACTTGAAAAAGGACTTTGATATCAGACATTTTTTGTTTTAAAGTGTAAAAATGCTTTTAAGTGGTTTTTTCTTTTTATTTGTATTTGTGTGTCTGAGCGTGTATATGACTATTTCCTGTTGGCTTTTTTTTGTTTGTGGTGAATTAAATCATGCCTGAAAATTAAAAAATATTTTAAACTTCCTGTAACATCGATGACAAAAGAAAGTAAATAAGAATGTAGAAATAGAAAAAAATTAAAAAAAAACTAGAAAATGAAATTAACTTCATGGTTTTAGTCATTTAGTGCGAAGGTTCCCAAAATGCGGGAAGATTCTAGGAGGACTGCGAAGGATTTCAATGTTATACTCAAAATAAAAATTAAGAAATCTTTACTCTTCTAATGACTAGTCTATTGACTAAAATATTGACCAGTCTATTGTCCTGTCTATGGAATAGTATATTTTCTATAGTAGTTTGACTAGTCTATGGACTAGCTTTTATACTACATAATGGACGAGCCTAGTCTATGAACTAGCCTTTAGGCAAGTCTATGGACCAGCCTTTGGATTAGTCTATTGGATTGAATAGTATATAGTGCATAGACTAGTCTATAGATTAGTCTATTGACTAGTCTATTACTTAGGCTATTGACTAGCCTATGGACTAATCAATAGACTATCACATAGACTAGACCGTAGACTAGTCACTAGACTATTCCATAGACTTGTCTATGAACTGGTGTATGGAATAGTCAAAAGACTAGTTAATGGATTAGTCTATGGACTACCTTTGGCCTAGTCAATGGACTAGTCTATAAATTAGTCTATTATATAGTCTATTGGACTAGTCTGTATGGACTAGTCTGTTGTCTAGTCTATTGACTGGTCTTTGGACTTGCCTTTTGACTAGTGTATGGACTAATCTATGGGCTAGCCTGTGAACTGGTTAGTGGAATAGTCTATGGCCTAGTCTATGGGCCATCTATTTTCTAGTAGCATATTGACTCGTCTCTGGACTAGTCTATTGTCTAGTCCATTATCATCCCTAAACCAAAACAAGTTGGGAACGCCTGAGATCCTAGTCTATCCCCGTAAAATCAAAAGTGTACCACATTTCCCAGTTTGATCTAGTACAACTTTTGTTTGTTTTATATCCTACGGCTCAATAACCTCAATAGTAGTATTGACTTAAACAAACAATTCAAAAGAAAGCAATAAAAAAGTCGTTTGATTGTTTTTTTTTCTTAATAATTGGATTGTCTTTGTCATTTTTGTCTATCGATATGTTTGTCAGGCATTTCAAGACCAGAGAAAAATTTACACAGTTATGATTTAATTGAAAAGTTTTCGGGATTAAACTTTTTAAAAATATTTATAATAAAATTACTTTTCAAAAAGGAATTTATGTTGTATCAATATAATACTTTACAATTGGATGAATGAGTTTTATTTGAAAATTATAAAATTTTATAAATTTTTTTGCTATTGTTGCTACTATAGCCTTTTTAACCAAACTTTTACATTTGTTGTGTTATGTATTATTTTTAAACTTTCTTAGTCTGCAGTTTACTTTAAAATGTAAGTTAAACAAATAACTATACTAAATGAAGTAAATAAAATATCTAGGGAAACATTGATCAAATGGTATAGAAAGAAAGAAAATTAAAGTTTTTACTATTTAGTTTTAAATTTAAAACTTAACAATTAAGACTGCAAATAGTCATTTTCTTTTCCCTCATACAATTTCTATTTAAACAGTTGTAGTTGCTGCTTTTAAATTTTCCTACTCTTACAAACGTGCTTAAGTGTTTATTTTATAACAAAAAAAGAGAAAGAGAGCGAAAGAAATAAGAAATATTTTATTTTTCATTTTACAATGTCTTACAGCAAATATGAATAAGAAGATTCCAGTAGTCTTCTTGTAATTCATAAATTTCAACTAATTGAATGTAAAAATAAAATATTTATGAATAGAATTTATGAACAAGGTTTTCTGTGTCTTCCTCTTCACTCTATCTCTGTAACTTTTTGACCTTTTAAAGTACAGAGAGGGAGAGAGAAATTTTCACACATATTTGTATTTAACATGTCTTAGAATTTGACACTTACATCATTGTTGTTTTTTTAATTGTAAGAGTGTAGGTTCTGTATTTTTCCTTTATTTTTGGGAAAAAATTATTTAAAACCTCAACATTTTCATTTCAATCCATGCCATTTTATTTATTCAGCTTTAGCCTTAGCTTCATCTTCTTTTCTTTTGTTTGTAGTATTTTACATGCTGCCACTCATGTTAAAGTACCAAGTAAGTATTTTTTTTTTTTGGGGGAAAGAAAAAGGTCTCTGCTGTAAACAATAAATTGACTGACTGACATTAATGTAAAATTTGTGTAAATGAAATGAAGCTGCTGTTATTTTCAGCATTTTTTCCAAATATGGTTGTAGTTACTTTTTTTAACGCAATTTGTTAAAAGTATATGGCAGCATGTCAACAATTTTACGCTCAATTGAAATTGACATTTTCTATAATTATGGTTAATGATCCGGGTTTGTTGTTGTTGGTATGGGGTATTTTATGCAAATGTTGTTGTTGCTGGTAGGTAGTATGTGAAATACAGGATAAAATTATGCTTGTATTTGTTAAAAAGTCAAATTTTCTGGTTTAACCTTTTTTTGGTACCCTACACCATTATAGTAAGGCAGGCTGACATATCCCTAATAAAAGAATCTGTAGTAAGTTTAAAGTGAGTTTGAGTAGGGGGCACTTTTTAAGGACTAAGGCTCATTCCTTTCGCCATTTATTATCACAGTTAACTTATTAGATTTATGCTTAATTGTATTGCCATATATCTCCACTTTGAGGGCTTAGGTTAATTATGGAACTAGAATTTGAAAGATCGATTAATTTCTTAGAATAACTCATTTTTAGAATACCTATTATCTTTGAACCATAATTGCTAAACGATTTATTGCCAATAACTGATTTCATCTAAGAATGTTACATGGAGGCCAATTATGGACCGATACTTATGAGAGGGGCCTTCAAAAACGGTTAATTAAGATTTAACTTTTGGCGTAGATTGAATTTGAAATTATTACTTGATTTCATTTAATTAAGCACCTAAAAAAGAGAGCTTTTTGAAAAAGCTTCAGCGCTTCTGCAACATTTTTTTTATAAACAAGTTGCTGTCAAATGTTTCTGTAAACATGTTATTGCCATATAAACAAGGGATTATGTTTAAATATATCCCCGTGTTCGCCTTACTTTTTTGTGCAAAATTTAATTATAATTCCTGCATAATCAACTTATATGTATATTTCTGATTGTATAGATCCAATTCCGGGGCTATTTGTATAGGCTCTAGGAGGGTCTTGGGCCGGTTTTGTGTTTTTTTTCAATACTAAGCAAGCCTTTTCAATAGAAAATTATTGTAGAAAATTTTAAACAAGCAAAATTCCGTTTTTTAAACAAGTTGTTGTCAAATGTTTCTATAAACATGTTACGGCAACATTTTCTGTTTGTAAACAAGTTGATGCGACCTTGTTTCATTAGTAAGTTGTTGTGACATCTGTCATTTTTTTTTATAGAAATGTAATTGCAACATTTTACTTAAACATACAGCTCGTATATTATATATAAACATGTTGCTTTAGTATTTTTTCCATAAACATGTTGATTGAAACATTTAAATTTCATTTAAATAATGTTTCCAGATGAAACATTGTTCTTCCGTTAGTCTATCAGTTCAGTAATTAAAATTTTTGTGCTTTTCTACTATTATATCGTTCTTTCAAAAAACTGATGGACGGACATATGGATGTGTCGCCATAGCAACTAATTTGTTTCAAAATATATATTTTTGTTAGTCTACAAGCAATATTTCGATTCGTTACTAAGGGCATGATAAAATCGTAAATGGTGGGTCTAAAAAGAAAAAAAATAAGAGACCCCAATACCGAATCCATAATTGGCAGTATAAAATTCTCTATAGTAGGGTAAAATAAAGTCTAACAGGACTTAGTTTGTTACTTATTTTATCAAATACTTTGTACTTATAAAAATACGAGAGTTGTTTGTAAACATTTTAAAACCTTTTCCATTAATATGCTGCAGAAAAACATTTGTTCCTTAAACATGTTGCTGCAACTTTTTCTAATTATACTTTGGAGTTAAATTTTTTATTACTCAAGTTCTAATCAGACCTTCGGATCTACTAAACTGATTAAACTTAAACTTATTTGTTTAACAATATATACATACAGACATACATACATACATACATACATACATACATACATAGTATGTTCCTGCTTAATTTTCTTTAAAAACATGAAGCTAAAAAAAAAAGTCCTAAGTTTAAGTTTTTAATTCAATTTACTTAAGCAGTAGCTTAACAAAACGTTAGACAAGAATTCTTAAAAATTCATAATTTACTAAAAGATATAAAATAAGCCGACATATGACCAAAACTTATGACATGTGCCACATACATACTTTTAAAGACTCTCCATATTCTTTTATTTTGTGGTTTTCATTTATAAAAAAAGGGAATTGATTTAAATAACATTACTTATTTAACTTGTGAATTCCATGTAATGAAAAAGGTTAAAAATGAAAATAAACCATAAATGATAAATATGTTTGTTTTGGCATTTAGAAAAAAAATTATAAAAATATATTAACTTGAACTTTGTTAAATACTTGGCAATAAACCAAAAAAACAAATTGTTAATCTTTTTCTGATGTTATTATTTATATTTGTTGTTGAAATATTATAAAACCTTTTTACATTTACCTTAATCCTTAAACAAATGTTGCAGGACGTTTCGAAACCAAAATAAAACTTATTTCATTAAAATGTTTTTTATAATCCATTTCATGGGGATTTTAATTTGTAAAAGAATAAACAAAAAACACAATTTACTTTGGTCAGTTACCCAAATTATTTATATGTATATAGTGTTTATAAAATATATTTGTTTAAATACTACATCAGAATCAATAAGAGTGTCTGATGTTGTTGACATTTCCAAAAGAATGGATAAGCTCAATCTTTGGCATAGATTTAATTAAAAAAGTTTATTTGAAATTAAACTTGAATTCATTTAATTGGGCTCCTAATAAAGAGCGTTTTCTGTAAAGCTCGTAAGTTGCAGCAACATTTCTTTTATAAGCAAGTTGTTGGCAAATGTTTCTGTAAACATGTAACTGCAACTTTTTTCCTTTATCAATTAAAAAAATTTAATTTGAAATTAAACTTGAATTCCTTTAATAAGTCTATTAAGAGTTTTCTGAAAAGCTCGTAAGTTGCTGTAACATATTGCTTTTATAAACAAGTTGTTGTCTAATGTTTCAGTAAACATGTTACTGCAACTTTTTTCCTTTAACAGGTTATATATTCAATTGAAAAATATAATTTTAAATTAAACTTGAATTCGTTTAATTAGACTCCTAAGAAAGAGCGTTTTCTGAAAAGCTCCTAAATTGCTACAACATTTCTTTTATAAACAAGTTGTTGGCAAATGTTTCTGTAAACATGTTACTGCAACTTTTTTTCTTTAATAGGTAAAAGATTCTTTTGAAAAAATTTAATTTGAAATTAAAGTAGAATTCTTTTAATTATACACTTAAAAAAGAGCGTTTTCTGAAAAGATAGTAAGTTGCTGCAACATTTCTTTTACAAACAAGTTGTTGTCAAATGTTTTTGTAAACATGTGGCTACAACTTTTTTGCCTTTACAAACAACTGCTCAAATATTGTATACAAACATGTTGTTTGAACATTTGTTCTATAAACATGTTGACTAAATATTACTTCAACTTTAAGCAAATTGTTTGAATATTTTTCTACAAAGATTTTACTTATTTTTTTTTTAATGAAATAAATCTTTAAGTCCAACTTCATTCTAGCAGAAATATTATTTTTCTATCGGCCTGGCAGTTCAGAATTTTCCACTTTTGCTCTTCTTTTATTTACTACACATTTTTATTTTTATTATGTCACATTTGTAAAGTTTTAACTAAAAGATTTATGAATGAGATTTTATCCCCAGATACCTTAAATCATATGAAGACATGTTAAGTGCACACACTTATGGAAAGGAGACAGGAAAAACATATTTACATTAAGGATATAACTTTTATACAAATTTTTGAAAATATGTAGTAAAGTATAATCTACTTATGTGTGAGTAAGGTATAAGTTCTAACATGACGGAACATTTGCTTACACCCTCCCTAATGTTTATACACATTACTCTATGTTAGTAAAAGCTAAATGTGGAGAGACACACATTTTAAATAAGAAAATAATTCAGGCAGAAATTACTTGCAGTGAATTACATTTGAATCCATTATAATGAAATGTTTGAGACACAGACCTTGTAGCCAAACACCCGTTTTTCAAAATATTTATCGTATAAAATCGTGTTTGCAACCACGCACCTGTTTTTTAAATTGTAATCGAGTTTTTATTTCAAACAAATATACACGTAAAGGATAAATTTAAATATTTTATTTCGTGTGTGTGTTATATATACACTGAAAATAATCCATGCCTAATATACACGAAAAAAGTTGTACATTGTACGAAATGCTTCGTGGTTTCGCACCACGAAATTCTTTCGTAATATATACGAAATTGTACGAAATATTTTAATAAAATGCAAAATAATTTTATATAATTTTAGAAAAAAAATTTGTTCATTTTGCGATTTTTTTTAAGACATAAATATTTTAGTTCTTTTAAAATAATTATTGTAAATTTAGAAAAAGATTGCGAATTAAAAAAAAACTAATTTTTTATATTTTTTAAAAAAACATAAAATATATTACAGGAAATTAGGCAGCTAATTTCCTGTAAATTAAAAATTACGTTTAATTTAACTCCCTTAAAATTACGAAATCAAAAATAATTCTTGTATATTACTAAATAATCTTGTTACGAAAAAATCGTTACTTTCGTTAAATATTACATGCCTTAACGAAATTATTTTTGTAAAAGAAAACAAAGTTTCTTAATATATACGAAAAAAGATATTACGACAGGTTTTCGTACTTTCGTAAAATTAGAAAAGCGGTTGATTAAACAATATTTCGTATTATACACGATATTTTCGTATATATTACGAAAAAAGTAGTTACGAAAGTTTTTTTCGTAAAGTTAAGCATGGATTATTTTCAGTGTATAAACAAATCTGTGGTCGCTAGCGAAAGCATTCAAAGTCGCAGTGAACTAGAACTGTACTAGAACTGATCTAGAACTGAACTAGAACTGAACTAGAACTGAACTAGAACTGAACTAGAACTGAACTAGAACTGAACTAGAACTGAACTAGAACTGAACTAGAACTGAACTAGAACTGAACTAGAACTGAACTAGAACTGAACTAGAACTGAACTAGAACTGAACTAGAACTGAACTAGAACTGAACTAGAACTGAACTAGAACTGAACTAGAACTGAACTAGAACTGAACTAGAACTGAACTAGAACTGAACTAGAACTGAACTAGAACTGAACTAGAACTGAACTAGAACAGAACTGAACTAGAACTGAACTAGAACTGAACTAGAACTGAACTAGAACTGAACTAGAACTGAACTAGAACTGAACTAGAACTGAACTAGAACTGAACTAGAACTGAACTAGAACTGAACTAGAACTGAACTAGAACTGAACTAGAACTGAACTAGAACTGAACTAGAACTGAACTAGAACTGAACTAGAACTGAACTAGAACTGAACTAGAACTGAACTAGAACTGAACTAGAACTGAACTAGAACTGAACTAGAACTGAATTATTTAATCGAATTATCATGGCAAATGAATTACTAGTGAAATCGCTAGTGAATAGGTAATGATTTAATGTTTTATTTCTATTAGTTTTACATATGAATTGGCACTCTTTTATATTACTTTGCTTATGATCTATTTGATTCCGTTCATATACATATTTCTTAAAGAATTATAAGATTATTTTACTTTTCTACATTCATAGGGAAGTTTTGAAATGATAAATGTTTTTGTCACATCAAGTTAAGAAACGAAATTGTCAAAAAATGATAAAAAATCACATACATTCACATGTCTAGAAAAACACTTACATATTTATAGATATGTAGTAGAGGATAGAAAGCGGGAGGTAGAGAGATATAGAAAAATACTAATAGAAAATAAAACAATACATATTTGACTGACATGTTGTCTTTGCTTCAAATCTAGCAAAAAAAAAAAATCAAACAAAAATATAAAAACCAATGTTATATCATATGTAATTGGATTGTTTACCGTAAATATTGTTACTTCCTTTATATGTATTTGTTTTCTTATAATCTCTCAATCACTAATACTACTACCACCCACTTATCTTTAGCTGCCCCCTCTCTCCCCCTTGACTGGCTTTTTATCAACCATGTTATTGTACTCAATTTCACTTTCTCTATTTGTTATAAAAACATTGAAGTATATATTGTATTCGTCTATGGAATACCATCATGTGCCACTGAAACCATCACCCCAGCTTCTGAAAACAAAAAAAACTAAAGGAAATGAAAAATCTGTATGAGTGTGTATGTATGTGTGTATATAAAGTTCAAAGTTTGCGTGACCTGGCAATGAAAATTTGTATATACAAAAAAAGTATAATCTCCAACAATGTATGTATATTAATTCCAGCTCTTTTTTTATATTTAGTTCATCCATCTGTTGTCCATTCGGTGGAATAAAAGAATCTTTGAGGAACAAAAAAAATATAGATTGTTAAAAAAAAAAAATGCCAAAATCAAATACAAAAATATATATTACAGAGATTAAAGGTAAATTTTGTTATGATAGCAAAGTTTGTTAAAGGAAAGCACTCTATTCTTTTATAAATTTTAAGAGAAGTTTAAGTTTTAAACGAAAATCAATAGAACTTAAGAATAATATCATAAAATGTGGTCTAATGCTTCAGAGCTATTAAAATTTTCCTTTCAAATGAAACTTTTACGAATTTAGTAAAAAAATTCCATTGTTGAAGATTCTTGTTGTTTTTGCTTTACATAAACAACATACATATACCATATGAAGCTGTATGTTGTTACTGCATTTTCTTTTTGTCGAAGCACGCACAAAAATTCTCTTCTTTGATTTACTTTCCCGAGGTTGTCTCGGATATTTGTTCATATCTTGTTTATTTATGGATCGATTCTGTTGATTTTTAATAATGAAAATTTTCGAAAGCATTTCTGACAGAACTTTTGAAGATTTTGATCTTGAAGGTATCTGAGGCCTTCAGAAAATTGATTTCAACAAACAGATGGACGGACAGATATATGGACGGACAGACAGATGGACGGACAGACAGATGGACGGACAGACAGATGGACGGACAGACAGATGGACGGACATACAGATAAAAGTGGACTTTCATATGCTCTAGTGCCTTTAGAATAGAGAATCTGATTAGATTTTCGTCAATTCGACTAAAACGTTTCTAGTTTGTTAAATAAAATATTTTTGACTCTAGCAACTATAGTACTCTTAGATAAAATAATAGTGATCTACGACTATCGTCCCTATTACTATAGCGCCTTTAGTTATCTTAAAATAAACTTTTAAAAGATCATAAATTTGTATTTTTGTTTTTGGGTCTAAGTCCAAAATATGTATTCTATTTATTAGTAATATTTTGGTCTCCCCCTGCATAACGTTTCCTAAACTTAAAATACTGAACTTAACTGTGGTAAATATTTGAACAAATAAAAAAAATCTGAGAAAAGGAAAAAAACCAAACTACCAGCTAAAAACCCACAAAAATATATACATATATGTGTTGTACTTGAACCGTGTAAATATTTACCTTGGGTTAGATGAATGTGTCTGTCTGATGACCTCAATATACCATCTAAAACTGACACTGACTCTCACGTATAATCTTTTGAATGTATGATGGTTTACTAAACAAATGTTTATTTTACACAAAAAAGCATGAAATACTACATGATAGGTATAGAATTTTTTGTTCCAAAATTAATACTTGAACAGTATTGGTATCATAAAAATTCTATACGTTTTAAATTTCATCTAACAAAATGTGTTGGCTTTCTAATAAAAATCTTTTAACATTTTGTTCAATAAATATAAATGTTATACACAGATTAAAGCATTTGTTATTTAAAATAACTAGGATTGTTTAAAACGAAATTTCTAAGTATTCCCTTGATTAAGAAATTTAATTATAATTGTAATTGCTTTTAATATTTTCTATTATTTGTTTCAAATTAAGAAATAAGACCGAAATTATTTTGCATTTTAGTCTTAAAACATTAATCTTAATATTTAAAAGCTGGGAATTATTGTTGCATTAACACTGTGTATGCTTTGCCTGCTTCTTGACGTCTGTCCGTAATGGTATGTCTGCAATGTATTTTTTGGTTCTTAAAAGCAGGTGTGTGTGTGTGTATGTGCATCGGAATGTATTAAGTTTATTTACATGTCCTATTTAATATTCAAATTTAAGCCATCAAAGTTCATTATTGCTTACATGTGTTTAAGTTCATTATAAATATTTAAGTATTAACTTTGGGGCAACTGTCTGGCTGAAATTTGCATAATTTAAATTACATATCAGTTGGCTTTAAATTACGTTTAAAAAAGGATATTTGTATTAAAATTAATTTTAAAGCAAATTAGAGGTGCTAGAGTTATAAATATAAAAATCTATAAACACTTTTATTTTCTAACAACATGTCTACAAGATTTAAATTAAAGAGTGAAAAAGATGAAAATCTCAGATTATTATAACAAAAAACTAGTTTATAGTACAAACTTTATACTCCTCACCTATAGTTAGCGAAGTCGATTTACTGATGTCCGTCTCTCTCTCTGTCCAAATGTTTGTTGAAATCAATTTTTTTTAAGTCTCCACATAACTTTGGTATCCCAAACATTTATCATTCTATAACACATGCTTTTGAGAATTTTACATTCAATAAATATTGGAGATATGATTATAATTCCTGCAAAAACAAGATTTTATATATATTTTTGTATATAAAGGCAATATGTATGTATACCAAAAGAAAGATATATCAATGACGTTTCATTTGATATACATAATGTCTATGCATTACGGATGTCATTAAATCTAGAGCAATTGAAACTACTTTTCACTTCGTTGGTCTTAATGAAATTAGTCCTAAAAACTTACTTAATGCCATTTTTACTGTTTATTTATTTCATTACATATCTACACTCTCATTCCCCTATCACTATTTCCGTGTTTTATTTTCCTGTGGTTTTAAATCTTTCTAAATACAACCATATAATACCAGGCATGGAAAAGTGAAATTTATAAACAGTATTAACTTTTAACAAATATTTAAAGTGCTAAACTAATTTTCCGCTATACTATAGACTAGACTATAGACTAGACTATAGACTAGACTATAGACTAGACTATAGACTAGACTATAGACTAGACTATAGACTAGACTATAGACTAGACTATAGATTAGACTATAGACTAGACTATACACTAGACTATAGACTAGACTATAGACTAGACTATAGACTAGACTATAGACTAGACTATAGACTAGACTATAGACTAGACTATAGACTAGACTATAGACTAGACTATACACTAGACTATAGACTAGAATGTAGACTAGAATATAGACTACACTACAGGCTACACTATAGACTAGACTATAGCCTTCTCTATAGACTACATTATAGACTACATTATAGACTACACTATAGACTACACTATAGACTAAACTATAGACTACACTATAGACTACACTATAGACTACACTATAGACTAAACTATAGACTAGACTATAGACTAGTCTGTAGACTAGTCCATAGACTATATTATAGACTAGACTATATACGACATTATTTGGGGAAAAAGCACTAATAAAAGTACAAAAGTACTGAATTTTCCATGCCTGTTATACACACCACATCCTCCCATCAGAAAAGTAAAGTAAATTTGAATCTAGTAACGTTTTATTTCATGTTTTTCTTTCACACTTCTCTCATTTTCAGTTACTTAGATAGAATTTTATCTAAATGTTAAATGAATTTTTAATCAATTTATTCTATGAACAAATATACAGAGCGATATATAAATTGTATATATACCAAGGTAGTCTCAGGCATATGTATGTACAAATATACTGGTTTATTGACACAAGTACATACGATACATGTGTATGTATTTAGGTATTCAGGTACCTATGTATTTATGTACGTACAAGTATAAACATTAGACCGACTCCTAGATATAAGTGGTGTTATCTCATACAAAATATATCTCGATTTGTCCTATATTGTGATATTGTCAACCAAAAAAATCTTTGGTCTAAAAGTGAAAAAGTATTCTAAAAGGAGCCTGTATCCAATAATGTTTCTTAAAAACTAACTAAAAAATATTTTTTTTTAAATCGGTCCAACCCAATAAATCCGAAATATTTTGTAAACCTTCATAAAACCAAGCCAGCTAAATTTTGACATACATAAAAGTTAGTCGGTCTAATGCTAATATACAGTGGTGGCTACGATTTCAGCACACTTGGTGTATGTTGCCTATAACATAAAATATTTCCTTTAGTTCTTAACTTTTTTTAACAAATTCTTTTTTATGCGTAACACATGTCCTTCGAGGATCACGACACATTACTTTTGTTTCACTACTTTGTTGCATATAGATTTTTTTCTTTCCAAAGTACATCTACCCCCAAAAAAATCTGGTCATAAGTTTAGCACAAAATTAAAAAATCATTAAAAATAAAACAAAACAACCGGCTATATTTATCTTATTCCACTTAAAATTTTATATTTTGTGGAATAGTTGCAGATTTTGATAATATCATTCCTCCTCCTGGGCATAATCTTCACCAGAACCCTCTAGAAATTTCATGACATAAATATTAACTTTCAGCCCATAAATTGGCAAAATTCTTGGTGATTTCTGCTTTTATTTGTTGGTCCATATCATATTATATGTTCTCTATTGAATTGGAATCGAGAAAATATACTGGGCACTGCAAACATGACAATCCCGCTCGCTTCCAAGCAGCTCATCTCAGCACTTTTAGCATATTTACTGTCGATGTCGACCAAAAAACGCCATCTTTGTCCTCCGATTTTTTTAATAAAGTATTTAAGATCCTATTTTGATAGTCATACGAATCCACTTCTGCATCCAACATCAATATAGGACCAACAGCACGCCAAGAAAATGCAATGAACACCATGAAATTTCCCCCCATTGTGATATATGATTTCTCTGGAACACTTTAGCTTTATCTGCATGATTGGAGGATACTAGTTGAAGATTAATAGGATCAAATTTGATGGAAAAATGTAATTATGCTGTACTCTAAACATGCAGCAACAACCAAAGTGTACATTTAAAACATTAAAACACAATGGGTGAAATATGACGAATTTGGAGGCGTTTTCCGGGCGTAGTGGAGGTTCTATACGCAAGGTAGATGCACAAATGGATCAGTATGACTATCAAAATAGACTCTTAAATATTTTAGTAAAAAAATTAGTGGACAAAAGTTCAATTAAATTGCGTTTTTTGGTCGACAATGACCCAAAATATGTTAAGAGTACAGAGAGGAGCTTCTTGGAAGCGAGCGAGATTGACATGTTTGCAGCGCCCAGAATAATTTCTAGATCCCAATCCAATAGGGAACATATTAAACGAAATAGTGCACCAAATAAAACACAAATTCCTAAGAATTTTGCCTATTTATAGGCTGAAAGTTAAAATTTATGTCATGAAATTTCTTGTGGGTTCTGGTGAAGATTATGTCCAGGAGAAGAAATTATATTATCAAAATGTGCAACTATTCTACAAAATATAAAATTTTAAGTGAAATTACATAAATTCCGGTTTCTTTGATCTATTTTTAATTTTTTAATGATTTTTTTATTTTGTGCTAAACTTATGTCCAGATTTTTTTGGGGGTAGATGTACTTTGGAAAGAAAAAAATCTATATGCAACAAAGTAGTGGAACAAAATGTAATGTGTCGTGATCCTCGAAGGACATGTGTTACGCATAAAAAAGAATTTGTTAAAAAAGTTAAGAACTATAGGGAATATTTGATTTTATATATAACAGATACCAAATGTGCTAACCTCATGGCCGCCACTGTACATATACTTACAAACATACTGTATATATGTATGTATCTATATGTCGTAAAATTTGTGTATATATTAAATATTTACCTTGTGGATATATTGATTTTCAAGTCCTTTGATATTTACATTTAGAATTAAATAAAATTTATATCTATTTGACAGTAATTCATTAGATACATACATGTGCGCTATATTAATGTATTTATTATTACACGGTACTGATAACATAGCGACATAGCTAATTTAAATAAAGTGATCTTTTGACATTCTAAATTTCATATCAAATGGTTC
>NW_023994665.1:35000-212500 GCF_015586225.1 Lucilia sericata | reverse complement strand
ATTTTCTTATTAAATGAATAAACAATTTTGCGAAAATCAATTTTAAATAAATACAAAAAGAAACAAAAGGCAAATAAAGAAAACATCAAAACAATTTTTTGTAGATTTTTTTTTCAATAATAAGAAGCCTGTAGAGTATTAATTAAATTTTATTTTATTTAATGAAAATTTAAAAATGAAGAAAAAGAAAACTGACCGGCTAATCTAAAGGGATCTGTAAATACAGGGAAAATTAATTAAGGTGGAAAAAAGTTAATTGTTTTTAAAGTAAATAAAGGAAATCAACAGGTAGTTTCGTAAAATGTTTTCTCTGGCCTTTGAAAATTTTAAATAAATAAAGAATAATCGAAATGGCTTCATGGAAAATACATTAACTTTTTCTTTTATCAAATAATTTATTTTTTAATATTGTTGCCTATTTTTTCGCTTTCCTATTAAACTTACAATTTGTCATTTCCTTTGGCCACCAGAAATTATAAATAGCGGAAGATTTTAGCTGAAATATGTAAAAAAATATAAAGAAACACCATCATAAACATGAATTATTGTGTTTTTAACTTAAGTGGCAATAATAAATGTTGCCAACACAATAAGGGAGGAGTAAGTATGTATAATGATGAAGTTAAAGGAAATATGAAGCGGGAACATGTTCATAATTATGATTAGTGGTAAGAGCGTGGAGTGGAATTAATATTGCTTGGAGAGGCCTTTTTCAAGTAAACAGTTGATTTAGTTAAATGATGAAAAATATCAAAAATTACAGAAGATATTTATTTAAATTTACAATAATTTGTTATATGTAGTAGTGAGAGAAGAGAGAATATATGAAATGATTATTTTTATGTTGAGCTAGGTTTGAGATAATGTATTTGACATTAGAAAGAGTAAAAGAAAAAAGGCATTAACTCATTTGAACTTATATTAACTCGTATAAATCTCTTTTCCATAATATAAGCTAAACCTTTCTATGTTAACTACCTGGATTACCTAGGAGCAGTATTAGTATTAGAGAATTATTAGTAACTATATAATTCTCACTTAGTTCATAGTAATAGTAGTGGAGTATAGCGACATATCCTTTTTTTATCTCATCGCTATAATAATATTCATTTCAGTGATAAAAACTGCATTGACTTATTATACACGTGTCAATAAAAAAATTGTGTCTAATACTCATTATCCATAAACATTTCAGTTTGTTAAATATTTAAAAATTTTTAAACTCCAAATGAATTTAAAATTACTTTTTAAACTATTACATGTATGTATTATGTACATAGATACACAGACACGTTTTTTTTTGTTTAAAAAAGTTTCATCAAATTTTATAGAAATGAGAAAGTTAGTCAGACATGTAAGTTGAAAATTCAAACTCAGATAATCGATAAACTTTTGTCGTTTTAACATGTTAACGATGCGAGTATAAGTTTTGTTTTATTTCGAATATTTTTATTTAATTTTAAAGATAATATATTTTACACATTTTTTAAAAACTGAACTTTGGACTAGAATATAGACTAGAATGGACTATAGAATGGACTATTGACTATACTCTATAGTCTAGTCTATAGTCTAGTCTATAGTCTAGTCTATAGTCTAGTCTATAGTCTAGTCTATAGTCTAGTCTATAGTCTAGTCTATAGTCTAGTCTCTAGTCTAGTCTATAGTTTAGTCTATAGTCTAGTCTATTGTCTAGTCTATAGTCTAGTCTATAGTCTAGTCTATATTCTAGTCTGTAGTCTAGTCTATAGTCTAGTCTATAGTCTAGTCTGTAGTCTACTCTATAGTCTAGTCTATAGTCTAGTCTATAGTCTAGTCTAGTCTATAGTCTAGTCTATAGTCAAGTCTATAGTCTAGTCTATAGTCTAGTCTATAGTCTAGTCTATAGTCTAGTCTAGTCTATAGTCTAGTCTATAGTCTAGTCTAGTCTATAGTCTAGTCTAGTCTATAGTCTAGTCTAGTCTATAGTCTAGTCTAGTCTATAGTCTAGTCTATAGTCTAGTCTATAGTCTAGTCTATAGTCTAGTCTATAGTCTAGTCTATAGTCTAGTCTACAGTCTAGTCTATAGTCTAGTCTACAGTCTAGTCTATAGTCTAGTCTATAGTCTAGTCTATAGTCTAGTCTATAGTCTAGTCTATAGTCTAGTCTATAGTCTAGTCTATAGTCTAGTCTATAGTCTAGTCTATAGTCTAGTCTATAGTCTAGTCTATAGTCTAGTCTATAGTCTAGTCTATAGTCTAGTCTATAGTCTAGTCTATAGTCTAGTCTATAGTCTAGTCTATAGTCTAGTCTATAGTCTAGTCTATAGTCTAGTCTATAGTCTAGTCTATAGTCTAGTCTATAGTCTAGTCTATAGTCTAGTCTATAGTCTAGTCTATAGTCTAGTCTATAGTCTAGTCTATAGTCTAGTCTATAGTCTAGTCTATAGTCTAGTCTATAGTCTAGTCTATAGTCTAGTCTATAGTCTAGTCTATAATCTAGTCTATAGTCTAGTCTATAGTCTAGTCTATAGTCTAGTCTATAGTCTAGTCTATAGTCTAGTCTATAGTCTAGTCTATAGTCTAGTCTATAGTCTAGTCTATAGTCTAGTCTATAGTCTAGTCTATAGTCTAGTCTATAGTCTAGTCTATAGTCTAGTCTAGTCTAGTCTATAGTCTAGTCTATAGTCTAGTCTATAGTCTAGTCTATAGTCTAGTCTATAGTCTAGTCTATAGTCTAGTCTATAGTCTAGTCTATAGTCTAGTCTATAGTCTAGTCTATAGTCTAGTCTATAGTCTAGTCTATAGCCTAGTCTATAGTCTAGTGTATAGTCTAGACTATAGTCTTTACAAAGTTTTCTACTTTTTATGATGTGCTTTTGAATAATAAATTTATGCATTTCATCGATTTTACTGTTTTTTTTTATTTCATTAATTCGTTCTTAATGCATAATTACGATTTTTATTATTATTTTCATTATTGATTACATAAATAAATACAATTAATTTATAAAGTTATATGCACTTTGTTGTTCCTATTTTTTCTATAAAAAGCAATTGTATTGTGCATATTTATTAAGATTTATTATTTATACATATGACAGACATTTAATGCTTGTTCCTCCTTACAGTCATACTAGACGTATAATTAATATTTATTTTCTAAATCAAAACATTATACTATAGTACATACTAGTTATAAATAGTGATTTCCTTATGATATGTATTATAAAAATGTTTGTTTAAAAAGGCATTTAAATAAATAATTTATACTAAACATACATTATACCATAGAAGGAGGGTAGGTATCTTGTAATATTTTGCAAAAAAGTAACTATTTAGTTTTCTTTTTCATTAAGAAGGTAGTATACTTTATTTTGCTAATTAAACTAATTTTTGTTTTACATACATACATCTTTTTTTATTAATAAATTTAATGATGAAAAATAAAACTCATTACATTTTACTGGTTCATTAAAAACAAAATAAAAATATCTACATTTGCGATTAGTAGTCATAATAGTGTATGTGTTTGTTGGTATTAGTGGCATTTTAGGGTTCCAAAAGTATGAGTCTTGTATTCCCTGAATAGAATGTTAAAAGTCTAGAGTTGTCTTAATGACTAATAAAAACTGTTTTGTTTTACTAACAGGACATCATTAATTAAGTTTCCATGTTACACTTTGAACGTATGTGTGAGTGTTTTCTAGTCATTGTAACACCCATAAGCGAAAAATTCAGGAACAACAACAATAACTAAAATATGTATAAATTTTATCTATATACGGAATACTGATTAGATATTTTGTTAATGTTTGTTTTAATTTAACATTAACAGAAAAAAATGTAACTAACCACTACAAACAAGAGAACATAAATTTATAACAGACAGTGGCACGTAGCTTATGTTGAACTATGTATAAATTTACAGTGGGGGAAAGAAAAAGAGTGCAACGACTTTTGAAATATCTTAGATTGACACCCATTTAACTTTACTTTAAACCATACTATATATTCAATCCAAACTGTATATCACGTTTTCTATGTGTTATTGAACTTGAACATTTTCATATGTTTAAACATAAAACTGTATTGTTTGTTAGAACAAGAATTTATTACAATGAAAATATGCTAAATAATCACGCAGACTTCTACCAAAAAAAGTTATAAAAATAAAAACAACTACAAATACACAAAGATTTATTCATTTATAATTTAATGTAATGTCTATTGTTAGAAAAAAGAGAATAACTTAAAGGGCGAAGGAAAAATCGTCTACATTCGAACGAACGAACGAACGAACGAACGAACGAAGAACGAAAGAACGAACGAACGAAACGAACGAACGAAAGAACGAACGAAAACGAACGAACGAACGAACGAACGAACGAACGAACGAACGAAAACGAACGAACGAACGAACGAACGAACGAACGAACGAACGAACGAACGAACGAAACGAACGAAGAACGAACGAACGAACGAAAACGAACGAACGAACGAACGAAACGAACGAACGAACGAACGAACGAACGAACGAACGAACGAAAGAACGAACGAACGAACGAAACGAACGAAACGAACGAACGAACGAACGAACGAACGAACGAACGAACGAACGAACGAAAAAACGAAACGAACGAACGAACGAACGAACGAACGAACGAACGAACGAACGAACGAACGAACGAACGAACGAACGAACGAACGAACGAACGAACGAACGAACGAACGAACGAACGAACGAACGAACGAACGAACAAACGAACGAACTAACGAACGAACTAACTAACTAACTAACTAACTAACTAACTAACTAACTAACTAACTAACTAACTAACTAACTAACTAACTAACTAACTAACTAACTAACTAACTAACTAACTAACTAACTACTAACTAACTAACTAACTAACTAACTAACTAACTAACTAACTAACTAACTAACTAACTAACTAACTAACTAACTAACTAACTAACTAACTAACTAACTAACTAACTAACTAACTAACTAACTAACTAACTAACTAACTAACTAACTAACTAACTAACTAACTACTAACTAACTAACTAACTAACTAACTAACTAACTAACTAACTAACTAACTAACTAACTAATTAACTAACTAACTAACTAACTAACTAACTAACTAACTAACTAACTAACTGACTAACTAACTAACTAACTAACTAGCTAACTAGCTAACTAACTACTTTACTAACCAACTAACTAACTAAGATTTGGGTTAGGGTCAACTATTTTGGGGTCGATCATTAAAAAATCGCTTATGTTATTTATGTCTATTTATAATTTTGTTATGCCGATTTCTGGAGAGATAGTATAGTAGTATATTTTCAATAGGCTTTGTCCTTAAACTAAAAAAATCATGTGTGGACCAAGCTTCATTTAAATATTTTGAAAATTGGGGATTGGCTAGCATGGCATGCACTAGCGGACATGCCTTAATCGCTTCAGAAATTGATTCTGAATCAATCGGTGTACTTTAAGGTGGGTACAGGACCAATATTTTTGTGCCTTACAAACATCAGCATAAACGCATTATACCCTCCCTACTATGGTGGTGTAAGGTTTAAATAATAAGTATGTATATTTTTTCAACCCCAATAGCCACAAATGATAGTATATAAACACTAGTTGCCACAATTTTCATTTATAATTTCCAACCACACATTATAAAATAAAACAAAATGATTTAAGGACTTTTCTGTGGAAAGAAACATAATGAATTTTTCTCTAAAATATTTTGTTAAACTTTGAGACAAGTGGTCAGCAGGATAGATGAGATAGATGGTAGTTTAAATGGATTGATGAATGTTGCCTTCATGTTGTTTGTTAAAAGTCTGTATTTGTCGGCTACAAATGCGAAAGATATAAATTATATTTATGATGAAAAATTTTATAAATAGCAAAAGTTAAATAGAAAAAAAAAAAAAAAAAAAAAAAAAATTAAATAACCCAACAACATTTTCATTTACATAATATTCCAAATAAATTTGTTTCCTTAATAAAAGTTTAGCTAAAAACCAATTCTTAGAATTAAGTTATTATTTTATTAGTTTTATTGCATTGTACTTTTACCTTTAAGTGATAATTTGTTAATTTATTGTTCTCATAAACATAAACAAATTTTATTGTTTTTCTTAGAAAACCCCACATTATGTTGGTTTAATTTCATTTATATTTTTATTTTCAGTAAAATTAATTTAGTTTATTAAACTTATTTACAATGGTAGTATTCAGAGTAACAAGGACTACAATTGCTTTTTAAGTACACATTACATATTTGTTTTTTTTTATGCATAAAGATGTAAATTTTAAAATGAATTTGAATTAGATAATGTATTTTTCTTTTGGTAAACGTCAAATGAATTATTAAAATGTTGTATATAAAAAAATTCGCATAAATAAAGAGATATGATATATACAGGCAATTTACAAACATAACGACCTCGTTTATAAATGAATTAAATATTAAACATTTACATGTACTTATGAAAAATGATATTATATTGAGCTTAGTCCTATAACATACTTGTTTATAAAGGACTTATAAAATGTACTTTAAAATAATTTAAAAGTATAAAAAATTGCTCTACATACACACGTATGTATATCTGGGAGTATTTAGAAGTATTGTAGATTCTCTGCAAATCGAAACCCATTTCATAAACTGCATAAACTTGAGCCAAAAGTTACGACTTTCTTGCCTTGTATATCAAATGAAAGCTATGACTAAGATCTTTCAAGCTCACAAAAAGGTTAGAAAATGTTTTATCCAACATTTTTTTGTTTACTTTCAAAATGCTGAAGGGGATAAAAGATTCGTCACTGCCGACTATTAACTTTCAAAATTGTTTTTTTTTTTAATTTTTCTTTTATTCGGCTTCTTAATAATATCAAAAGTCATTTTGCAAATTAAATTACAATAAAAAACAATATTGCATGTATATAAAATTACAAGAATAATTCCATAGAAATTAAGTATGAAATTGTTTATTTTGTTTAGCAACAATAAAAAAAATACTAAATTATGAAATTAAAAAAAAAAAAAATTGAGGAAAAACAAAGGAAGAAAAGAAAAACAAGAAACAATTTGTAATATAATAAAATAACAAATTATTAATTATGTTCTCGAGTAATAAATTGAACAAGATGAGACATTTTAAAATTAAATACTCTCAAATTTAGCACAATATATGCAAATAAAAGAGCAGAAAAAAAGCAATAACAAGTAAGAATCGTATACATATATGTATATATCCAGCCATTCTTAGAAAATTCAGTACTTCATTACGTCTAGTCTATAGTCTATTTTATAGTCTAGTCTATAGTCTAGTCTATAGTCTAGTCTATAGTCTAGTCTAGTCTAGTCTATAGTCTAGTCTATAGTCTAGTCTATAGTCTAGTCTATAGTCTAGTCTATAGTCTAGTCTAGTCTAGTCTAGTCTAGTCTATAGTCTAGTCTATAGTCTAGTCTATAGTCTAGTCTATAGTCTAGTCTATAGTCTAGTCTATAGTCTAGTCTATAGTCTAGTCTATAGTCTAGTCTATAGTCTAGTCTATAGTCTAGTCTATAGTCTAGTCTATAGTCTAGTCTATAGTCTAGTCTATAGTCTAGTCTATAGTCTAGTCTATAGTCTAGTCTATAGTCTAGTCTATAGTCTAGTCTATAGTCTAGTCTATAGTCTAGTCTATAGTCTAGTCTATAGTCTAGTCTATAGTCTAGTCTATAGTCTAGTCTATAGTCTAGTCTATAGTCTAGTCTATAGTCTAGTCTATAGTCTAGTCTATAGTCTAGTCTATAGTCTAGTCTATAGTCTAGTCTATAGTCTAGTCTATAGTCTAGTCTATAGTCTAGTCTATAGTATAGTCTAGTTATAGTCTAGGCTAGAGGTCTAGTCTATAGTTCGTCATAGTTAGTCTATAGTTAGTCTATAGTCTAGTCTATAGTCAGTCTATAGTCTAGTCTATAGTTAGTCTATAGTCTAGTCTATAGTCTAGTCTATAGTCTAGTCTATAGCTAGTCTATAGTTAGTCTATAGTCTAGTCTATAGTCTAGTCTATTAGTCTAGTCTATAGTATAGTCATAGTCTAGTCTATAGTCTAGTCTATAGTATGTCTATGGTCTAGTCTATATTCGTCTAAGTCTAGTCTATAGTCTAGTCTATAGTCTAGTCTATAGTCTATTTTTTGTCTCTATTCTAGTCTATAGTCTAGTCTATAGTTAGTCTATAGTTCTAGTCTATAGTCTAGGCTTTAGTATAGTCTATAGTCTAGTTAGAGTTTAGTCATAGTCTAGTGATGAGTCTAGTCTATAGTCTACTACATAGTCTAATCCATAGTCTAGTTGATAGTCTAGTCTATAGTCTAGTCTAAGTTAGTCTATAGTCTACTACATAGTCTAATCCATAGTCTAGTTGATAGTCTAGTCTATAGTCTAGTCTATAGTCTAGTCTATAGTCTAGTCTATAGTCTAGTTTATAGTCCATATTTCAGTTCAGCTCCTTAGATCTTTCTTTTCGACTTAATCGTACTTTGAAATTATTGGAACGTAATTGCAGGATCTACAGTTTATTTCATTATTATTTTCCCATTTATTCGTTATTTATAGATCTAGAGCCGATTTAATTTTAATAACAGATTTTGCTTATTTTATATATTTTTTACTAGCGATAAGAAATCTACTAATCAGTCAAGCATTTAAAAAGCTTAAGCAACAACAATCTTTTGACATCCTTTTTTCCTATTTGTATTATTAGTATAGCGGGTTAGACAATTGTAACTTCTTACGATAAATTATGTGTAATAAGGTATTTACTTGTTTAAGTTCATGTATATATGTATGAATGTGTGAATATAAATAAAAGATAACTGTAAACGTGTATAAGTGTAAAGGACATATTGTATGTGTATAATTTTATTCAAGTGTAACTCTACTTATATAAGCTTAAAATATACCCACATTTACATACTTATATACATATGTATGTATGTAAGTCTGCATAGATACACTCATACATTATACTAAATATAAGTACGTATGTAAAATATGATATGATGATAATATTTGTTACCTGATACAATCTCCTTTTATATTTCTTTTTTTTTCACATTATTTTTCTTCTTCCTCCATTTTCCTTCCTTTATTTTAATACATTTCTATACTTGTTATTCTCTCCTCCTTCTATCGAGTAAAATACACATTTAATGTTAATTTAATGTTTTAGTCAAAACGTAATTATTTGTTAGTAAAGGGAAAGAAGGGGTCCTGGAAAAAAATGTTTTAACATTAAAGAATCAGTTGTTTTTAATAAGGGCTGTTTTTGTGTTATTTCTTCCTTTACTTTTACTTCTTTTAAAGAAATGTTAGAATTTTCCTAGTAGTTTCATTTTGTTCTTTTCATGAAACATGAAAAATTGTCATTAAGAAAATATAATCAGGCCATAAATGTGTGTGTGTGTGTGTGTGTGAGCGTTTCTTTGGTATTTTCCCTTTTCGTGTCATTTTTATTTCCAAATCTTATAATTGTATTAAAATGATATTAAAATTCCCTACCAGAAAAGTGTTTAATTGGTAGTACAAAGTGTGACATTGTGTACTTTAAAGATAAAAGAAAAGGAAGTTTGTTTTTTTTGGACAGACGACAGGAAGGAAATGTAGTGATTTAAAGGAAATTCCGGCATTTTTGTATAGAATTTTAAAGATATTTGTATATTTAAGGAGAAAATAAGTGGATTTGAATTTTTTTGCCATTCATTTTCGTGAGAAGGCATATACAAGTTTGTCATTCCGTTTGCAATATAATTGTTCGACCCTATAAGACCTTATAGATAGCGGATTCGATTTAGCCATGTCTGTCTGTGAGTTTGTTAAAATCAGTATTCAGAAGGCCCAATGTAACTTCGAGATCCAAATCATGAATAATTCTATCAGACATGCTTTCGAGAAAATCACTATTTAAAATCCGCAAAATCGGGGCATAAATAACGGGGATATGAGCAGAAATTCAAGATAATCTCTGTAAAATTTCATAAAAAGGTTAGCATTTTTGTGCATGCTTTGACAAAAAGAAAAAACAACAACATACCGCTTCATATGATAAATGTTGTAAGTGTACTTAGTATTTCTTTCTTTAAAAAGTACTTTTTGAATTTTCTATAATATTGAACCTAGAAACATAAAATTAAACATTTGGAGTCCTGAGTCCTAAATGAAAAGAAGAGAATTTTTGGTACTCTTTCGCTCTTCAACTGGTACTTTGTAGTTTTTCTGTAATATTAAACCTAGAAACAATTATCGGGCCGGATCTAGATGGAATGATAATCTATAAGGGTGTTTTTTTGGTACTTTTTGCAAATTGAAAGCTTGTCGAAAATTTTATTTAATTAGAAATTTGGTCGAACTTTATCGCCACAGAGAAAACTAGTCGAAATTTCTCTATAAAATAGAAAACTGCTTGAAATTCTTTTATTAATGGAGAACTGGTCGAAATTTGTCTATAAATAGAAAACTGGACGAAATTCTGTTATTAATGGAGAATATTGCCGATATTTCTCTATAAATAGAAAATTTGCCGAAATTCTTCTTTAAATAGAAAACTGGTCGAAATTTTTCTATAATTACAAAACTGGTCGAAATTGTTCTATAAATAGAAAACTTGCCGAAATTCTTCTATTAAATGAAAAAATGATCGAATTGTTTCTATAAATAGTAAAATTGTTGAGTTTCCTACTCTATGAATAGAAAACTGGTCGAAATTCTTTTATAATTAGAAAACTGGTCGAAAAATTTCTATAATTAGAAAACTGGTAAAAATTTGTCTATAATTAGAAAACTGGTCGAAATGTTTTTATAAATAGAAAACTGGTCGTTTTTCTATAAATGGAAAATTTTTTGAAATTTTACTAAAAATAGGAAATGGTCAAAATTCCTCTATAATTTTTTTTTACAAATAGAAAACTTTTCGACAATCGTCTATAAACAGAATAGTGGTCGAAATTCTACTACAAATAGAAAACTGGTCGAAACTCTTCTCTAAATAGATAACTGATGGAAATTCTTTTATAAAAATAAAAATTGGTCGAAATTCTTCTATAAACAGAAATCTGGTCTATAAATCTATAAAGAGAAAAATTACCAACATTTTCTACAGGTAAGAAAACTTGTCAAAATTTTTCTATAAATAGAAAAAACTGGTGGAAGTTTTTCAATAAATGTGAAACTGCTCGAAAATTTTCTACAGATAGGAAATTTTGTCCAAATTTTTTTATACATAGAAAATTAAATGAAAATTTTCTTCAATTATAAAACTGCTCGAAATTTTTTATAACTAGAAAACTGGCCGAAAATCTTCTTCAAATGGAAAACCGATGGAATTGTTTTTATAAATAGTAAAATTGTGGAAATTCTTCTCTAAATAGAATTGTTTGAATTGTTTCTATAAAACTGGTCGATTTTTTTTTAATTAGAAAAGTGGTCAAAATGTTCTTATAAATAGAAAACTGGTCGAAATTTTTCTATAAATAGAAAACTGTCTAAAATTCTACGGCAAATAGAAAACTTGTCGATTATCGTTTATTAATAGAATAGTGTTCGAAATTCTACTTTAAACGGAAAACTTGTCG
Organism: Lucilia sericata; assembly: GCF_015586225.1. Lineage (NCBI taxonomy): Eukaryota > Metazoa > Arthropoda > Insecta > Diptera > Calliphoridae > Lucilia > Lucilia sericata. The sequence goes on along the minus strand of NW_023994665.1, from coordinate 200,874 downwards.
AAATTATTTTATAAAAATGAAAACTAGTCGAAATTCTTCTATAAAAAAACTGGTCGAAATTTTATGCAGATTGGAAATTTTGTCATAATAACAGAAAACAGGTCAAAATTTCTCAATAAATGGGAAACTGGTCGAAAATTTTCTATAGATAGAAAATTTTGTAGAAATCTTTTCTTCAAATATAAAACATTTCGATATGTTTGTATAAATATAAAACTAGTCGTAATTCTTCTATAAATGGAAACTTGTCTATAATTTCCATAGAAAACTATAGAGTCAAAACCATTATTCAAATATATCTAATAAATCTGATAAATATATTCAAGTTTTGGGTCTTATATTCTACATCATTATTTTGTTAAAATTAAGAAATAAATAAAAATTTATAATAAATTTCAAAATTTTGAACGATTTACTAAATTTTTTAAATTCAAAATCAAAATTTTCATATATTTTAAAAACAATCAAAATAAATTCCAATAACAACTGAGAACGAGCAAATGGTCGCCACAGCGTCGGCGCAATAATAATGGAAACCACATTCATATTTGTTTCACATATTTTCGGTGTGTGTCAGTAGGTTACAACTCTGTTCCAATGTGCTTTATACTTCTTGTTGTTTTTGCTGTTGTGGTAATAGTAAATATAGAGCAACCGGATAAAAAACACACACACAAAAAAAATAAAAACAAAATACACGAATACTAAACATGGCCAAACAAAAACAACCACTTGCTTGATTCACATTTTTCAGCTGATGACAACGAATACGAACCAAGAAAACAAAAAAGAACCAAAAAAAAAAACGAATAAAAACTGCTGGAACTGCTAGAATAGAATATAATAAACAGACACATGCACATACAGCCTGGGAAGGCAGAAGACCCCTGTGATTTGAACTAAGTAATGTTCAGTCAGTCAGTAGACATTTAGCCTTAGAACAGAACGGTTTAATTTATAGAATTATTTAAAAGATTTTCAAACGGTCTTAAGGAAAAAAACAACAAAAACATTAAATAAAACGCCTAACGAAAGCAAAACAAAGAGAAAAAACAAACGATTTTCTTTCTTTTTTTGTTTTGTTATTTTATTTTTTTGATTTTTATTATATTTTGGTTACAAATTACAAAAAAATAACAAAAAATTAAAAAAAAGAAACATAAACAAAACAAATTATTTATACAAAAAAAAAAAACTACGCTTTGCAACATCCTTTTTACACTGAACGAAAAAGAAGGGCCCAATTTAATTCAAAAAACAAATTACAAATTTAAAACAGTAAGAGAAATTTTCAAAAAAAAAAAGAATGGAAACAATTTGTTTGCTGAAAACACAAGTAAAAAAATAAATATTAAAAAAAAAGAATTTTTTTTTTTTAAAAAAGAAAAAAAAAAAAAATATATTTTGTGAATCTTTTAAAACCTTAATTTAAATTTATATATTTTCCTGTTTTCTGCTGTTAGTGTGCAATTGAAATTTACTACTGTGAGTGTTTCCAGTTAAAGTCAAAGTTTGTTTAAATGTGAGTGCGTGTGCAATTGCAAGCATATCCTGCCACTTGCACCACAGGCTACACAAGTCACAGTTATTGAAGGTTTGCATGCAGGTGCGTGTTTAAATTGTAAACATTTCTTTTTTTTGGTTGAAACATAGTGTGCGTGCGTGTGTGTGTTAAATATAAGAAATGTAATATTTAATGCAAGCAAGGATATCAAAGATTACAGTGGCACGTCGAAAAGAAAATTGAAAAGTTTAAAAAGAAAAAAATTGTGTAAAAAACAAAAATGTTAATGAAAATTGTTTAAAAAGTAAATTAATTTTCAAAATAAATAAAATTAAACAAATTGTTTAAATCTGCTGAAAATAACGTTATCACAACAATTTTTAAAAGTAAGTTGTTGTATTATATTGTTTAAAGTAAATTAACTTTATTGTTTTGTAAATAATCTTATTATTTAAATGTAAATTTTATATTATTCAAGGATATTTTTTCTAGAATTCTAAAGAAAAATTAAACAAAAGGAAACCATTTAAAAGAATTTTTTAAACATAATGTATTTTATATAATTTTTTTTCGTAAGCTCTTCTTTGCATGTAAAAGAATTTGAATTTTTTCAAAGATTTATGAATTGTGAGAATTCTTAGAAAAAATGGATACAACATGTTTAGGTTATTTTACTCATATTTACTCCAAAAGAGTTTTAAAATGTAAAAACGGCTTTAATTTAATTCAAGAGCAAAATTTAAAAAACAAAAGAAAAAAAATCCAAAATTGAGCAAGAAGATCAATCATCTCTACATTAATTATCATCACTTTTAGATAATATTTAAAAAAGATTCGAGATTTTTACAAAAACAAAATACATTGCTTCCGAAATTTTATTTTCACTTCTGGATGTCAGTTGAAAGATTTTATACTTTTGAGAAACTTCTGGGAGTCTTCTAGGAGCTACTTTTACGAGTTATAAAATTCTGACAGTCTTCAAGAAGCTACTTTTAGGGGTCTCTTATTAATACTTCCTCTATTAAATATGAGAGCAATATGATCGTCTTATCATGTGGATGATACTTCTGATTATCTTCATTGAACTTAATTTTCAATGACTATTACATACCGCCTGCATTACTTAGAAGCAGTCTAATAAGGACCTCTAAATAACTATATAAGTAAGTACTTATATATTAGACTTGATATTTAGTATTCGAATGCTTCTTGTCAGTATCCTCAAAGGGTAATTTTTTCTCAAAAACCTACCCAGCAAAAAATGGTGCTCCGTTGGAAGCAGTTTTGTAAGACAGAGAGCAGTTGTTACTGCTTACACTTGAACTACTTACTTAACTCGTTGCAGTCGATCGTATTAAGTACTTATTTAACTCATTACTTATAAGCGAGAGTGGCAAGTAAAGTATAGCTTTTCAATTCCATTTAAGGTGTTTCTTGTTTTTGTAAAATATATTTTGTTAGACCATTGTTATCTTTAAGTTTCACATTTCAGCTTGGTGGTGTTTTTGATTATTTTCAAATAATTTCAAAATCATACGCATTGTAGAACTACAACCATTCAATAATACTCATACGCACCGCAAATTTTTTTTATGAAAATCTAATAAATTTGATATAGAAACATGTATAAAAAAGTATAATGGCCGACCTTATGAAACCCTACATTAGTTATGAATATTAAATATGATTTATTTTTCATTATAAAGCATTTATCTTTAGCAAATTATTGACAAAAACAATTTTTTTCCGAAAAAGGCTTTATATGGGCGTAGGAGCAAAAATGAGGCCCAATCAATACGAAATTTGACATGGTCATCCAGTCTTGTATAAAAATTATTTGTGCCACCTTTTATCGATATACAATATATTTTACATAAATATGAGCTCGAAAGCCCTATTCGGGGGGTTCAGTTATATGAGGGCTAGGTGAAATAATACACTGATTTTCAACATTTTCAATAAGCTTCGTCCGTGGCACAGCGTTTGTTTCAATTTCATCAATTTTTTTTTAAATTTCCACATATACTTTCATAACAACGTTTACATGGACACACGGACGGTCGGACGGACGGACATCGTTAAATTGATTCTGAAGGTGATTTAATCGGTATACTTTTAGAGGCGCGAAAAAGTGCATCGATATTGCTTATTTTCAATACCAAACAAACCTTATCTATAAAAATATTTGTGAAAAATTTCAACTCTCTAGCTGTTTCCGTTCAGATGCTATCGTGCTTTCAAAAGACAGGCAGACAGACAGACAGACAGACATATAGACAGACGGACGGACAAACGGAATGACAAACGGAATGACAAAATTAGTGTACCCCCATCATTTTTGATGGTGCGTATAAAAATATTTTAACAAGTTTGTTTTGTTAATCCATTTGTAATTACCGCAATATAATTTTTCGATCCAGAAATACGTATTCTGAATGCTTATAGATGTCAAAGTAGATTTAGCTATGTCCATCTGTCTGTCCTTATGTTTATTGAGAACAATTTCCTAAAGATCACAATTATCTTGTTGATCCAAATCTTTAGTAATTCTATCAGACGTAATTTTAAAAAAATTTCGAAAAGTCGATACATATTAAACAAATTCTAAAGTCCTCATATTTCTTCCATAAAATTTTACAAATTAAATTTTAAACTATTTTTGACTTACGGTATGGAAATATGTACATATTTATGTCTAAGAAACTCATTCATGGTCATACTCCATCTTTAACTTTATTAGGATATAAGTATATTAAAAACCCAGCAAACAATTAAATTCAGAAATATTGTTAAAGAATAAAGTTATGTAGATATAAGATTCTTTCGATAGGCTGCAATTATAAATAAATTTTGCGAAAAATGTTTTAAAAATATGTAGTTTCAACAAGTTGTTTGCTGGGTTGCATAAAGTTCTACCATTATATGTTAAGTATTTTGGACTTGTTTATCAAACTGATTAATAATATTAGTTTCTTATGTATTGCTATTGCAGTGTGTCAATCTATAAACCTATAATATGTTTACCAATAAAATAAATTTACTACAATTTTTCATTTTGATTATTTCCTTCTTTACTGGAAAGGAAATAAATTTGATTTTTTATTATTATTATTACTGCTCATTGGTGTTGTCCCCAATTCTGTACAAGCACATTTGTTTATGTATACACATAGAGATTGGATAACAACAATCATTTTAACATAATTTCAATAAAATTCAATTAAATTATATATTTGGTTATTATAATGATATCTATAAAGTGATTACAGCAAACAATTATATGTTTGTTGCAATAAATATAATATACCAAATATTTTACTTGGAAAATTATATTTTGTATCCAATCACATCCTTTCTCTCAGTGTACTTATCACCTACATACTACAACAACAAGAAATAAAGTAAAACGTAAATACAAAAAAAAAAAAAAAAATACATTTATATTTGATGAACAAATAAAAATATTGGTTACTTTATGAATAATAAATGTAATCAGTTAAAATGTAACCGAAAGGAAACAAAAACTAAAATGCAAGAAGAACATGAGACCAATAAATAATAAAGAAATAAAATTGTGCAACAATAGGGCAAATAGAGAAGGAAATAAATAAATAAATATTTAAATTAAAAGTAAATGGAAAAAATTGTTCAAAAAGTAAGTGGCTTTATGATTTCATTAATAGTTAAAGTTAAACATGCAGCATGCCATTGCATGCATTTGAAATTTTATGTTAAAACGCAAGTAAAATAATAATAAAAAAAATTATAAAAAATTGTTATAAACAATTTTTCACATATTTGCATGCACTTTAATGAGTTTAATAAAATTAGGTTGGCCCCAGTTTGTGTGTGAGAAACTTTTAAATATTTTGATATTTTTGGGATTTTTTTTTAAATTCAAAATCAAAAGAAGATATTAAGCTCAATACTTAACATTGTTCGCATTCTTTTAAACTATTTTAAATTAAATCCTATAAAACTAGGAAACTACATAGAATTTGGAAACATAATGTTTTACCTGAGCTCATCCTAATGTATGAAATTTTTTTAACTTAACAGTGTGTTGAAAAACTTAAAATCATATTTTAAGCAGCATGTATTTCTAAAACATAATCTTCGTAAATGATCTAAATTTTTGATATGATTTCAATTTAAAAGAAAATTTACAAAAATATTAATTTTTTTTTCATGCAAAAGTATGTATTTTTATAACTGAAATCTCTTTTATAAGCAAATGCTGTATAAAAGTGGGAATTTATATATGAATAAAATGTGTTAATACTAGGGCGTATGATTATTATTAGTTGAATGAAAAATGCACCGCAGGGCGTATGAGTATTATATTTTTCAAAGTTATTAAAACAAATTATTCTACGGTTTATATTAGACTGCTGGACTTTTTTAGAGAAAAATGGCTAAAAGTGAAAGACGACTATTTAGCCTTAACAGAGTCGATAAGTCGACTATTTAGTTAAAAAAAACCGGTTCATAAGTTTTGTAAATAAAAGAAAATATGACAGATAGATAGATAGATAGACAGACAGACAGACAGACAGACAGACAGACAGAAGATCCAAAATACACTTTATAGCGTCGGAAAACTATACATATTATGGAAATTATAAACGTATCAAAACTTACAATGATTTCGCAAAAAGAAAACTTAGCACATTTTTTTTTGATCAAACACCAGCAAAAACCATAGAAACATAAAAATATGTATTATTTATCATAAAACACATGATAGCAATTATAATCATTTTACTAAATGAACGAAAAAAAAAATCACAATACAAATTCTAAATAAAAAAATTATGAAAACAACTAAAATAAAACTCCCCCAAATAAAATATGATTTAATAGATAAAATCGACATCAAAATTATGAAAAACTAAATGAAAAAAAAAAAAAAAAAACAATTTGTTGATTTAACATACATTTGCCAAAGATAAAATGCACAAAAAAAATGAATAAATAAAATCAACATAAATAATAAATTAATAGGCAAAATGAAAAAATAGAAATAAAAAATACACATAAAAATATACTCACGTATAAGTATTTATAAAAAATAAAAGCTTATATGTGTCCAAATAATAAATTTTCTATTTCGAATACTTTGTCAACAGCAGCATCATCAGGCCACTAAAAAAATTATGACACATCGATAGCAAAATACAAGAGAGAAATAACAAAAATTTAAAGAAATATATTGAAAAATTTTAAATACTTTCACAAAATTTATATTTATATGACAATACTTTTCAGCTGTTTGACAGAGATCAAGCACGCGTTCATTATTAAGATCTGAACGATCACCAACAACCGAAGACTCTGACCGATTGTACCAAATTAACATTCATATTGAACCATTAAACAATTTTTTTATTTAATTTTTCCGGCTAAAATATTTATTATTATTTTGTTCCTTAATGACAAATCGTTTGTTAAGATTCTTTTAAGAAAAAACATTTCCATATTAAAAAAAAATCCGTAAAAAAGCTTTAACAACACACGCTTGTTTTTGATTAAGAAAAAATAATAATAATAATAATTCAATTAATACAACATTTGTAATATTTTACAATAAAATCGATTATAAATCACTTGTTTGAGTTGTTTTATTGAAGCCAATTAAATACAATCAATTTCTACAGCAACAGTTTGTTGTAATAAAATGGAAAAATTGTTTACTATTTACTATTGAAAAATATAAGTATTTTTTTTTTGTTAAATACTTGAAGCAGATTTTATTAAAAGTGGAATGGAAAATACTGAATTTTTTTAAATAAATTTTGACATCAAAAAGTATTATAGTAATTTTAAGTGCTTTTTCTATATAATGGATTTTGGCTTAGTAGACAAGAGACTAGTCTATGGACTAATGAGCAAACTAATTAATATTTTAGTAAATCGAATAAGCAACAAGTTAGTCAATGTACTAATCAATAGATAAGTTAATAATCTAGATTAGAAAAAAAGTAGTCAATAGATTTGTAAGCCGATTAGTCAAAAGTGGTCAAAATATGAACTAGCTCACAGAATAGTAGTCTATATTGTAGTCAATATACTAATCAAAAGACTTGTACATAGACTAGTCCATAAACTAGTCTTTAGACTAGTCTAGTCCACAGATCAGTCCATAGACAAGTCTATATACCACTCTATAGAATAGTCCATAGACTTGTCCTTAGTAAAGTCTATAGAATATTTCATAAAATAGTCCATAGAATAGTCTATAGACTAGTCCATAGAATAGTTATAGACTACTCCATACAATAGTCTATAAACTAGTCCATAGAATAGCCTAAAGACAAGTCCATAGAATATTCTACGGACAAGTCCATAGAATAGTCTGTAAACTAGTCTACAGACTAGTCCATAGGATAGTATATAGACTAATCCATAGAATAGTCTATAGACTATTCCATAGACTAGTCTAATCCTAATCCATAGAATAGTCTACAGACTATTCCATAGACTAGTCTATAGGCTAGACCATAAAGTAGTCTATAAACTAGTCCATAGAACAGTCTATATAGTAGCCCATAGAATAGTTTATATATTAGTCCATAGAATAGTCTATAGGCTAGTCCATACAATAGTCTATAGAATAGACTATAGTCTAGTCCATAGAATAGTCTAGACTAGTCCATAGAATAGTCTAGACTAGTCCATAGAATAGTCTAGACTAGTCCATAGAATAGTCTAGACTAGTCCATAGAATAGTCTGGAGATAAGTCCATAGAATAGTCTGTAAACTTGTCTATAGACTAGTCCATAGGATAGTATATAGACTTGTCCATAGAATAGTCTATAGACTATTCCATAGACTAGTCCATAGAGTAGTCTATAGACTAGTCGATATAATAGTCCATACAATAGTCTATAAACTAATCCATAAAATAGTCTACAGACAAGTCCATAGAATAGTCTGTAAACTAGTCTATAGAGTAGTCCATAGGGTAGTATATAGACTAATCCATAGAATAGTCTATAGACTAGACCATAGAGTAGTCTATAAACTTGCCCATAGAATACTCCATAGAATATTCTATAAACTAAACTTTAGACTAGACTATAGAATAGTCTATGGACTAGTGCATAGAATAGTCCATAGGGTAGTCTATAGACTAATCCATAGAATAGTCTATAGACTAGACCATAGAATAGTCGATGGACTAGTCCATAGAATAGTCCATAGAATGGTTCATGGACAAGTCCATAAAATAGACTAGTCAATAGAATAGTACATGGAATAGTCGATAGACTAGGCCATAGAGTGGTCCATAGACTAGTCTGTAGAATGGTTCATAGACTAGTCCATAGATTGGTTCATAGAATAGTCCATTGAATAGCCTATAGACTAGTCCATAGGATAGCCTTTATTAGTCTATAGATTATTCTATACTATAGTCTATATATTAGTCCATAGACCAGTCCATAGAATATTCCACAGACCAATCCATAGTTCATAGTTTAGTCTATAGAATAGTACATAGACTAGTTTATAAACCAGTATATAGACCAGTCAATAGACCAGTCCATAGAATACTCTATAGAGTAGTCCATAGACTAGTAAATAGATCGATCGACAGACATTTCCCGAGACTAATTAATAGTCCATAGTTTTTTTAATACATTAATAGTCTGTAGTAATAGGAGATTCAGCCGTTTTTACACTTTTTGATATCTAAAGATCCGAATGTTCAAAAATCCCTCCATTGTAGATCTATATTCTATGTTCAGCCGTTTAATGCTACTACATATACTTATACACATACATATGTATGTATGCATAGAAGATTATTATTATTATGTATTCCCAATATGCATACGTACGTACATACATACATACATACATATTAAATCCATAAATTTATGATTCTTTGATTTTTCCGTTATTTCGTTTATTATTTATTTAGTTTGATTTCCTGGACATTTTTAGGTCAATATATGAATGAATGAATGAACAACTAATAAACAAAAAGAAAACTCAAAGAAGAAAATGAAAGATTAATTTGATGGAAATAATTAAACAAATTAGTTTTAGTATTTAGTTTCACACTAATATTATGTTTAACTAAATGTGTGGTGGCCATTAAGTTTGGTTGTTGTAGGTGGTGGAAAAGGTGTTGGCAGAAGAAAGTGTGTTTTTTTTTTACAAGTATTAACGAAATATGTTATTGATTTTTAATAATAAAAGTAGATCCTAATAAGTAGGTACATGCATAAAATAGATTTATAATAAACAGGTAAAAAAAAAAGTTTCTTTAGATTATAATTAATGTTAGAAAATAGTTTGTTTTTTGTTAGTTTGTTTGTTCATGTCACTTTATACAGTGAGTGTTAATATAATATTGACCAACATCAATCTTAATTTCAAATACTAATTTAAATTGTTTATTAACAATTTAGTTGTTATTGAATAAAATAACAGTAATTTATATTTTGTTCCTGTTTTATTAATGAGTTTATAGTTAATGTTTTTGGGGTGTACACATTATCTTGTTACTTACTGTATATTTAGATTTTATACATAAAATTTGTTTTAAAATCTATTATTAACAATTTATAATAAGAAAACAATGCTTTTAATATTCTCCAATAAATATTATCTTCCATTTAGAAAAAATAACAATGTTTTCTTCTTAAAAGCTTAACAGAATTAAATGAAATCATCAATAAGGATTTGACGTTACTAATACCGGGTATTAAAGAAATCTATTTATTAAAATCCTATATTTCAATTTAAATTCAGTAGAGATTTACTCGTACTCACATAACTATCACTTAGTATAAATACAAATTTAAATGTGATAATTTGCTAGTGGTGACCATGAAATTCTTAAATTAAAGCTTAAAAAAACCTTACAACTTTAAGGCAGACATTTACTTATATTAGACGTTACATTTTTAGACATCCAAACCAAAAATTGTTTAATGGACATTAATTCAATGAATCTTAAATTCTTTATATTTTTGTTGGCAATAAATATGCTAATGAAGACAGGAATGTTTTTGTTAAAATAACAACTTTTTTTCTAAGACAATTTGCTTGGCCGCAACGTTTGTAAGCCTCATAATGTTACTGCAAAAAAAAATGGAAATAAAAAATTATATTAAATGTTTATTAAGCATTTAAGAAGATGACAATGACAATGTTGATGATAAAAATGTGAAGAAATGTTTTTTTGCACAACAAATTACAGACATATTGACTGCACGAGCTTGAGTCTGTGGAAGCTTTTTATACACAAGAGGCATTAGAAGTTTATACTTGTTAAGGCAAGATGAATGTTGGAAAAAAATGGAGTTCAAAGATGTATTTTTAATTTTGTGGTATTTGATTCCCTACATTCTGATGCTGAACTATTAAATGAATTAGTTCAGTTGTAGTTCAGTTCTAGTTCAGTTCTAGTTCAGTTCTAGTTCAGTTGTAGTTCAGTTCTAGTTCAGTTGTAGTTCAGTTCTAGTTCAGTTCTAGTTCAGTTCTAGTTCAGTTCTAGATCAGTTCTAGTTCAGTTCTAGTTCAGTTCTAGTTCAGTTCTAGTTCAGTTCTAGTCAGTCTAGTTCAGTTCTAGTTCAGTTCTAGTTCAGTTCTAGTTCAGTTCTAGTTCAGTTCTAGTTCAGTTCTAGTTCAGTTCTAGTTCAGTTCTAGTTCAGTTCTAGTTCAGTTCTAGTTCAGTTCTAGTTCAGTTCTAGTTCAGTTCTAGTTCAGTTCTAGTTCAGTTCTAGTTCAGTTCTAGTTCAGTTCTAGTTCAGTTCTAGTTCAGTTCTAGTTCAGTTCTAGTTCAGTTCTAGTTCAGTTCTAGTTCAGTTCTAGTTCAGTTCTAGTTCAGTTCTAGTTCAGTTCTAGTTCAGTTCTAGTTCAGTTCTAGTTCAGTTCTAGTTCAGTTCTAGTTCAGTTCTAGTTCAGTTCTAGTTCAGTTCTAGTTCAGTTCTAGTTCAGTTCTAGTACAGTTCTAGTACAGTTCTAGTTCAGTTCTAGTTCAGTTCTAGTTCAGTTCTAGTTCAGTTCTAGTTCAGTTCTAGTTCAGTTCTAGTTCAGTTCTAGTTCAGTTCTAGTTCAGTTCTAGTTCAGTTCTAGTTCAGTTCTAGTTCAGTTCTAGTTCAGTTCTAGTTCAGTTCTAGTTCAGTTCTTGTTCAGTTCTAGTTCAGTTCTAGTTCAGTTCTAGTTCAGTTCTAGTTCAGTTCTAGTTCTTCAGTTCAGTTCTAGTTCAGTTCTAGTTCAGTTCTAGTTCAGTTCTAGTTCAGTTCTAGTTCAGTTCTAGTTCAGTTCTAGTTCAGTAGTTCAGTTCTAGTTCAGTTCTAGTTCAGTTCTAGTTCAGTTCTAGTTCAGTTCTAGTTCAGTTCTAGTTCAGTTCTAGTTCAGTTCTAGTTCAGTTCTAGTTCAGTTCTAGTTCAGTTCTAGTTCAGTTCTAGTTCAGTTCTAGTTCAGTTCTAGTTCAGTTCTAGTTCAGTTCTAGTTCAGTTCTAGTTCAGTTCTAGTTCAGTTCTAGTTCAGTTTAGTTCAGTTCTAGTTGTTCAGTTCTAGTTCAGTTCTAGTTCAGTTCTAGTTCAGTTCTAGTTCAGTTCTAGTTCAGTTCTAGTTCAGTTCTAGTTCAGTTCTAGTTCAGTTCTAGTTCAGTTCTAGTTCAGTTCTAGTTCAGTTCTAGTTCAGTTCTAGTTCAGTTCTAGTTCAGTTCTAGTTCAGTTCTAGTTCAGTTCTAGTTCAGTTCTAGTTCAGTTCTAGTTCAGTTCTAGTTCAGTTCTAGTTCAGTTCTAGTTCAGTTCTAGTTCAGTTCTAGTTCAGTTCTAGTTCAGTTCTAGTTCAGTTCTAGTTCAGTTCTAGTTCAGTTCTAGTTCAGTTCTAGTTCAGTTCTAGTTCAGTTCTAGTTCAGTTCTAGTTCAGTTCTAGTTCAGTTCTAGTTCAGTTCTAGTTCAGTTCTAGTTCAGTTCTAGTTCAGTTCTAGTTCAGTTCTAGTTCAGTTCTAGTTCAGTTCTAGTTCAGTTCTTCTAGTTCAGTTCTAGTTCAGTTCTAGTTCTAGTTCTAGTTCAGTTCAGTCTAGTTCAGTTCTAGTTCAGTTCTAGTTCAGTTCTAGTTCAGTTCTAGTTCAGTTCTAGTTCAGTTCTAGTTCAGTTCTAGTTCTATATAGCCAATCTGTTTTGTAAAGAAAACCTTTTTATTTTGGTGGAAAAATTTGGGAAGTATTGATCCTGAGGACACTATTTTAGTCTCTATATTAATAAGAGGAGTTTACTAATCGTTCTAATAATTTTCCCAAATTCTAATTTTCAATGTAGAGCAATTTATGTCGACTCTGAACCTAAAACTTTTAAGTTTTCTTTCTTTGTTACGCTTGGTTCTGCATTATAAAAATTCTTATTCTAGTCATAAACTAATTGCAGGTTTTAATATAAAGAAAAAATACTAAAAATCAAACGAGCACTTGAGAAATGCTCATATAATAAGAAGCACGCACATATAGGATGGAGTACTTAAGCTACTAAGACTACATTGTTTAAAGAGGCAGAACTTTAAAAGGGTTTAAACATTATTTAAAAAAAATCTATAAATTTTATATTAAAAATGAGTAAGAGGTTCTCAACATTGCCGAAGCCGCACATCAGTGACTTTTGGAAAGTTATTAATATGAAATTTATGAAGTTTAGGAAATGTATGAGGAACCAGAAATTTGTATTAAACAAATTTAAAATATAAACTTAATTCTTTCAAATTTCTACTTTTTCTTTTTTCAACCGCAACTTATCTCATTCTTTTAACTTCATCTTAAAATAGCAGTTAGTAACCAATCAAAATTCCATTATATTTACTAATCTGTTGTCATTATTTTTGTTAGTGAATTGTTTAACGTTTTATTTTGTTACTTTCAAAGAATACTAACTGAGCCAGGGGGGATTCTTTTGTTTTTGTCACATTTGTTCGTTTAAAAACCACAGATACAGATGAACAAAAATTTAGACCCCCCCAAAATTTTTTGTTTCTTTTTTAAATTGTTATATTTGCTTAAAAACAACTTAAAAAATAAGTAAAAAGTTTTGGTAACTATTGAAGAGCAGACAAAGCAAGACTAATTTAAACAATCACAACTTTTAGGGCAAAAGTTTATTGTCTGTCTGTTAAATGAATGTTTTACATTTTTGTTGGGGCTAATTTGTTAGACACCAAAAGCTGCTTATTAGTGAAGAGAAAAGAATTTATTTTATTGGGCGAAAGAAATGTGTTTTTTTAACACTCACAAAATTGAGTGAGTAAAATGTTAGAGGTGATATTATTAAGAATTATTTTAAAGTCTATAGTCTAGTCTATAGTCTAGTCTATAGTCTAGTCTATAGTCTAGTCTATAGTCTAGTCTATAGTCTAGTCTATAGTCTAGTCTATAGTCTAGTCTATAGTCTAGTCTATAGTCTAGTCTATAGTCTAGTCTATAGTCTAGTCTATATAGTCTAGTCTATAGTCTAGTCTATAGTCTAGTCTATAGTCTAGTCTATAGTCTAGTCTATAGTCTAGTCTATAGTCTAGTCTCTAGTCTAGTCTAGTCTAGTCTATAGTCTAGTCTATAGTCTAGTCTATAGTCTAGTCTATAGTCTAGTCTATAGTCTAGTCTATAGTCTAGTCTATAGTCTAGTCTAGTCTAGTCTATAGTCTAGTCTATAGTCTAGTCTATAGTCTAGTCTATAGTCTAGTCTATAGTCTAGTCTATAGTCTAGTCTATAGTCTAGTCTATAGTCTAGTCTATAGTCTAGTCTATAGTCTAGTCTATAGTCTAGTCTATAGTCTAGTCTATAGTCTAGTCTATAGTCTAGTCTATAGTCTAGTCTATAGTCTAGTCTATAGTCTAGTCTATAGTCTAGTCTATAGTCTAGTCTATAGTCTAGTCTATAGTCTAGTCTATAGTCTAGTCTATAGTCTAGTCTATAGTCTAGTCTATAGTCTAGTCTATAGTCTAGTCTATAGTCTAGTCTATAGTCTAGTCTATAGTCTAGTCTATAGTCTAGTCTATAGTCTAGTCTATAGTCTAGTCTATAGTCTAGTCTATAGTCTAGTCTATAGTCTAGTCTATAGTCTAGTCTATAGTCTAGTCTATAGTCTAGTCTATAGTCTAGTCTATAGTCTAGTCTATAGTCTAGTCTATAGTCTAGTCTATAGTCTAGTCTATAGTCTAGTCTATAGTCTAGTCTATAGTCTCGTCTATAGTCTAGTCTATAGTCTAGTCTATAGTCTAGTCTATAGTCTAGTCTATATAGTCTAGTCTATAGTCTAGTCTATAGTCTAGTTTATAGTCTAGTCTATATAGTCTAGTCTATAGTCTAGTCTATAGTCTAGTCTAGTCTATAGTCTAGTCTATAGTCTAGTCTAGTCTATAGTCTAGTCTATAGTCTAGTCTATAGTCTAGTCTATAGTCTAGTCTATAGTCTAGTCTATAGTCTAGTCTATAGTCTAGTCTAGTCTATAGTCTAGTCTAGTCTATAGTCTAGTCTATAGTCTAGTCTATAGTCTAGTCTATATAGTCTAGTCTATAGTCTAGTCTAAAGTCTAGTCTATAGTCTAGTCTATAGTCTAGTCTTTAGTCTAGTCTATAGTCTGGTCTATAGTCTAGAAATATAGAAGCTTAGTGCTTCTTATTATTTCAATTTGGTCTTATTCCAATTTCTTCTAGAAAATGTTTTTAGAATTTTTTCCTCTTCACAGTTTTGGACCCGCCTAATACACCTTGGTCTAGCGCACTCATTTCTACGATAATTTATGTCTAAGATAATGTGAACAAGAAGCGTATAAAATATTAAATTTTATGTCTAAAGTGGTCATTTACTCTTGTATTCTAGTCGTCGATGAATAAGTGTTGATGCTGATGTTTGTTGTCGACTGACTGTCAAATCAAGTGCTTGAGTTTGTGACCGCTTGTCAAACAGAGTGCGACAGAGAGAGTGAGAAAGAAATATGCTATTAGCTGGGTGTATTTGATGTTTAAGAGATATGTATATTTTGCTTTTGTTTTTATTTGAAAATAGAGGAGGACGGTGCCTTGTGTTTTATGGAAATTTTACAGGGAAATCTTATAGCTAAAAGAATAATTTCTACCCTAACAGAAGAAAGTTTATGAAAACTTGCTGGTGTATATTAATAGCTATATAACTATTACCTTATGTAGGGTATTTTTAAAATTTTGCTTTAATTAATTAAATAAACAAACAAATAAAAAACACATTTAAATTGTATTAATTACCATAACTAATTTTATTATTATATATTTTTAATTTTATTGATATTTCTCCCTCAAATAGAGTATCATTTTTATTTCATCATCAGCATGTGTGATAATTAAATAGAACTAAATGAATCTGTTTATTTGAAGATGAATGCTTTCAAATCGGTATTAAGTGTGATTATGGCACATTATGGTCCTTCCGCCGACTTTGTTCTCAACAATTTCCGCCATTAATTATAAACATTTAGTAGTGGCAATGTCTTTTAAAATTTGTTTAGCAAATTATTTTTTATTTTATTGCTTGTTAATGGGGGGTGTGTGTATATAATTTAAAAATCATTTTTGGAATTTAGTATTTAGTCTAAATACTTATTTTGTACACATATGCAAATTTATTACTTAATTTTTTTTTGTTTCTTACTATGCGAATTTATTGCCCGTCTTTTTAAAAAAAAAAAAAACAAATTAACCAACTTCAAACTGTGATTTTAATTAAATTGCAAAAGTTTGCTGTTGTTACTATATGCCTAGAGTTTTCTTTTAGTGCTGCGTTTATTATATTTCAGACTGGGGGTGCTGACAAATGTTCTTTGCAATCTGTTTTTTTTTTTTTTAATACAAATAAATAGCTAAAAATATAAACACTAACGTATATGTGCTAAATTTAATAGCAACTTACAGAAAATTTATTTAAAAATGAATTAATTTCTTTTTAATTGCAGCAACAATGAGTTATATGTGATTTTAAGTACAAAGTGTTACCGCAAAATATTTATTTTTAAATTCGTACATTATATACTACATCAGACATGAAAATTTTAACTTTTTTCAGTACTTTTTATATAAAAAAAGTAGGCAATAGACCAGTCTATAGCATAGTTAATAGTCTAGTCTATGGTCTATAGTCTAGTCTATAGTCTAGTCTATAGTCTAGTCTATAGTCTAGTCTATAGTCTAGTCTGTAGTCTAGTCTATAGTCTAGTCTATAGTCTAGTCTATAGTCTAGTCTATATTCTAGTCTATAGTCTAGTCTATAGTCTAGTCTATAGTCTAGTCTATAGTCTAGTCTATAGTCTAGTCTATAGTCTAGTCTATAGTCTAGTCTAGTCTATAGTCTAGTCTATAGTCTAGTCTATAGTCTAGTCTATAGTCTAGTCTATAGTCTAGTCTATAGTCTAGTCTATAGTCTAGTCTATAGTCTAGTATATAGTCTAGTCTATAGTCTAGTATATAGTCTAGTCTATAGTCTAGTCTATAGTCTAGTCTATAGTCTAGTCTATAGTCTAGTCTATAGTCTAGTCTATAGTCTAGTCTATAGTCTAGTCTATAGTCTAGTCTATAGTCTAGTCTATAGTCTAGTCTATAGTCTAGTCTATAGTCTAGTCTATAGTCTAGTCTATAGTCTAGTCTATAGTCTAGTCTATAGTCTAGTCTATAGTCTAGTCTATAGTCTAGTCTATAGTCTAGTCTATAGTCTAGTCTATAGTCTAGTCTATAGTCTAGTCTATAGTCTAGTCTATAGTCTAGTCTATAGTCTAGTCTATAGTCTAGTCTATAGTCTAGTCTATAGTCTAGTCTATAGTCTAGTCTATAGTCTAGTCTATAGTCTAGTAGTCTAGTCTAGTCTAGTCTATAGTCTAGTCTATAGTCTAGTCTATAGTCTAGTCTATAGTCTAGTCTATAGTCTAGTCTATAGTCTAGTCTATAGTCTAGTCTATAGTCTAGTCTATAGTCTAGTCTATCAAGTGTAGTATATAGTTTGTTTGCAAGTACTAAACAAATCTTCGGTAGACTAAACTACAGACTAGACTATAGACTAGTCTATAGTCTAGTCTATAGTCTAGTCTATAGTCTAGTCTATAGTCTAGTCTGTAGTTTAGTCTACCGAAGATTTGTTTAGTACTTGCAAACCTAAAAAGTACTATTTTTTATATAAGTGAGTACTATTTCAAAATTTAACTTTATGAATGCTTGTAAAATTTACTGTTTTATATAAAAATATTTTACACACACTTAATATTTGTAAGTGTGAACACAGTGTTAAAGTTTAATAGTTAAACACTACTACAAAAAACTCTTGTATAAACACTATGGATTAATTTTTCAAATTAATTAGTTTTCATTATTGTAACTAGTAAAATACTGTTGGTTGTTTTTTTTTTCTCCACTTTTACTCGTAACTAAGTACAATTAGCTAATGACATACAAAACGGGCTGATAATGTTAATTAATTGAAACACGTTACGATAAAATCAAATCTGTTTTAATGGAGATTTCGAAGAATTATTAATTACTATTACTAAACATTTATTAAAGCCAATAAATTTTGATTTGTTAAAAAAAACACTACACTCCTTTATTGGTTATTTAAATCACAGACTTCTGTTAATATTGATTTTCTTTAATATATTTTTTTGAAAATTTCTTAAATTTTTCTATAATTATCATATGAAAAAGTTTTTATGTTTTAATGACTTAAAGGTATACAGGTTAAGTGTTTTGTTCTCGGTTTCTTTGTCTTTAAGTGCTGGTAAAGTTTTATATCTTGGAGTTTTTTTCTCTTTATTCTTTATAATAGCTGCTTAAAGGTCTCGTGACCTTTTCTTTTCAATTTATTCTTTTTTTTTTTAGAAATTTCTATAAATTTATGTTTTTTTTCTATACCTGTGAGTGTATTTTTGGTATAAAGATACACATTCGTTTACTTACATATACAATTTTTTAGGTAAAATAAAATTTTTTGTTTTATTTTTCTTAAAGAATACTATAAGGGGGAGTTAAATATATATAGAAGGGGTTGTTGCTAAAAGAAAACTTGACTGATTTCTTTCTATTATTTTTTTGTAAAGTTAAGGTTTTGATTTCGACTACATTACTGGCATGCAGGCATGGTAAATTAAAATTTTGAAAATTTTTCTTTAAGGAAGAGTACTTTTCTAAGCATTAAAAGTACTAAATTTCAGACTTGACCGCAGACTACTCTATGTACGAGTCTATTGACAAGTCCATGGACTAGTCTTTCGATTAGTCGATGGACTAGTCTAATGACTAATCAATAGATCAGTTTACTAACTAATGCATAGACTAGTTTATGTTTTGGTCTGTTGTGTAGTTTATTGTCTAGTATATGGACTAGTGCATTTCTTAGGCGGTTGTCAAGCCTTATAACTGTCTATTTCCTAGTCTATTGACTAAATTATGTTATAGTCTGTTGACTAGTTTTTTGAATAGTCTATGAACTACTTAGTAAAATATTTTAATATAAAATAGTACCTAATATGTCCGGATGGTACGCTATATTCTTGTCAAAAAGTACTGAGTTAAGTACAATAGCATTGAATTTTCCATTCCTGCTGCGTACAACTTTGTTAAGTTTTTTTTTTCTATTTTGTCACTTATCTCAAAAGTATTACCTATATGCGATATATTGGTTTTGTTATTAAGTTTGTAACTTATCAGCTAATATAAAACATTCAACTTATTTAATCAATACGTTAGGTTAGGTTGAAATCTGATTACTTTATATCAATTAAATTTGCTCTTTCTTTGCCTATTAGACCCGACTGAGAGACATATACTACATAATACAGAGCTTACTACTGGAAGAGAATTCGGATTTGTCTCTCTTACAGTCCAATATGGTCTTTGATATAAACGTATCAGCTGATATAGTCTTCTGGCTATGAGAAACTATGTTTATCTCTGTTGGCGTCTTATTCAATCCAAACCATTTTACATATTTTGTGATAGCAGGGACTTAAGTCTAGAAGGTAGTGTTGTGGTTATGTGTAGCCTTGTATATCTCGGTTTCCTTTTTTTTGGATGTATATCTATAGATCTGGTATCAATTTATCCTGCACAATTTCTGTTTCCGTTCTACGGGGGAATATCTGGCGTTTTTTAATAATCGACCAGATTGCTCAGTACACAGATCTCTAGTTGACATAGTGTTCATGCCGCAATTCCCAACAAAAGTGGTTTTATTTTAGTGCAGGATGTCTTTGATTCGATATTGCCATCTACTATACTTTTTGCCTCCAGTTGCTTTCACTACTATTTATATCATTTTTCCTATAGTGTTCTTTTTTTCTAAGAACTTTCTTCGCCTTCCTGCTCTAATTGGTGACATTAACTTAGGTATCAAATGATAAAATAAAACCTTGTCTGAATAATAAATTTCAAAGAAAAAATATGAGAAATTAGAAAAAATAGAAAAGTATTGAAAAAGGAAAAAAGTTAGTTTAACATTTAACTAAGCAATAGGTTAGAAAAATACACTACTCTAGGTAATGAATTAAGAAAAGAAACTGATATGAATTGAAAATTAAATTTAAATAATTTAAAATGTCTGCTCTATACAACACTTTTATGGTTTTGTATATAAAAGCTTTCATATGCTATATAATTACCCAGCAAAAACTTTCATTAACAAGTAAGGGGTAATAATGCAAAAATTTATTTACACAATAGTTACAAGTAATTAGAAAAATAAGTCAATGTAAATCATAAATGTATACAGTTCCTATATATCACGGATAACATGACTAATGAATTAGAAAGTATTTATATAACATATTATTAATAACACGTTATTTGACTACTTCTAAGTAATAAAGACTATAAGTAGTAGTTATTGAAAAGTTTGTTAATATGTAAGTGGTTACAATTGAAAGTCATTATCAGGTTTTTGCTGGGTATCTTAAGATGTGATAAGGGTCAGCTAGACATGTTAGTTATGTGAGCTAGAGAGAGTTTTAGGTTAGTACCTGCAAACTTGACCTATTTTTAAAGGTGCAAAACTTTTGGTCTTCTTTAATCCATAATGTCATAATTTTTATCGAATTTATTTTCGAACATATCTTTAATTCAGCTTATTTGTTCCCTTTCATATTTATTTTTTGCTATTATTTATTAAACTATTATATTAAATTGTTTATTATTGACGTTGTCATGTTATCGTTTCTATGAAATTTATAACAAAATACTAAAAGACGAACAAAAAGCCTTTATATTTTGATAAAAAAACAACATAAAGAATAAAGGAAGTAGGAATACAAAAACTAAACATTAGGGTTATTGGTTGTTAAAGCCTAGTGTTGTTATTTCTTGGGTCTCTTAAGTATTGTTTTGGTAATAAAAATAAAGATTTATGGACTTATTGCAAACGTGTTAGTCTATTGAGAGCTTCAAAAGATATAAGAAATACTAGGCTAAATTAAGGTTTTCTGATGTACATAACAAAACAAAATTTAATAAAAGTTTTGTTGGCAATTTATTACATATACATTTTAGTTAGATTAGATTTGCTATAATCAATTTTATTTAGAATAATTAAATTTAAATATTAATATTAAAATTGATTCTTTAACAAAATTATAACAAAACTTGCTCAAAAATAAACATACAAATACTTTTAAGTAGTTAATTAATAAGAATCGTTAATTTTTAAAACTTCTACGTTCTACTGCTTTTTTTTGATTCTTTTGAAGTATATTTTACATTGTGTAACGTTCCTACTTATTTGTTTAAAGTTTGTTAAATTTACAACAGTAATTTAAATTTTTATTGGTTTCATTTTAAACAACAATTTTCTGTCCTTTATATAAAAATTTCCCTTATTCCTCTTTTTTTTTCTATATAAAAAAAGGTTTCCTATTGTCTTTAAATAAAAGTGGACCTTTAGCTTTTGTATACAAAAAAAAACAAATCCATACAAAATGTTTTATTTAAAAATTCTGCTGGTCCATTAGTTCTGTTTAAACAAAAAATACTGAAGTAAATAAAGGTTGTATTGAACAAATTCCTTTCAAAAAAAAAAAATCAACAAAATTTCTTTAAGCAAAATAACTAAACTCATAATTCAAACAACTTTATTTTATTGATTTTTAAAAGAATAGAATAAAAAAGTTTTGAGAAATATAGACCTTAAGAAAAAAAAACCTTTATCAACATTTGACACATAAAATTTTAAACCTTTAAATCTTTTTTATAAGATGTCCAATTATTTATTTATAAAGCAGACATGACACTACACCATTTCTAATAGTATTTCGGAAATCGCGATAAATTAAATAGACATTTCTGAATGTATTTCCAAAATTTCAGACAACATTGTAGAAATTTTAAATTCTTTTAATTGCATTAAGAAATTATTTTGAATAGTAACTGAGACAAGTTTTAATATTCAGCTCAGATTTTCTCCAGCTCAGATTTTCTTCCTCACATGTTTTTGCGGGGTTTTCAATTTATGTCGTGTTAGTAGTTAGTAAGTTAGTTAGTTAGTTAGTTAGTTAGCTAGTTAGTTAGTTAGTTAGTTATTAGTTAGTTAGTTAGTTAGTTAGTTAGTTAGTTAGTTAGTTAGTTAGTAGTTAGTTAGTTAGTTAGTTAGTAGTTAGTTAGTTAGTTAGTTAGTTAGTTAGTTAGTTAGTTAGTTAGGTAGGTTAGTTATTAGTTAGTTAGTTAGTAGTTAGTTAGTTAGTTAGTTAGTTAGTTAGTTAGTTTAGTTAGTTAGTTAGTTAGTTAGTTAGTTAGTTAGTTAGTTAGTTAGTAGTTAGTTAGTAGTTAGTTAGTTAGTTAGTTAGTTAGTTAGTTAGTTAGTTAGTTAGGTTAGTTAGGTAGTTAGGTTAGTTAGTTAGTTAGTAGTTAGTTAGTTAGTTAGTTAGTTAGTTAGTTAGTAGTTAGTTAGTTAGTTAGTTGGTTAGTTAGTTAGTTAGTTAGTTAGTAGTTAGTTAGTTAGTTAGTTAGTTAGTAGTTAGTTAGTTTAGTATTAGTTTAGTTAGTTAGTTAGTTAGTTAGTTAGTTAGTTAGTAGTAGTTAGTTAGTTAGTTAGTTAGTTAGTTAGTAGTTAGTTAGTTAGTTAGTTAGTTAGTTAGTTAGTTAGTTAGTTAGTTAGTTAGTTAGTTAGTAGTTAGTTAGTTAGTTAGTGAGTTAGTTATAGTTAGTTAGTTAGTTAGTTAGTTAGTTAGTTAGTTAGTTAGTTAGTTAGTTAGTTAGTTAGTTAGTTAGTTAGTTAGTTAGTTAGTTAGTAGTTAGTTAGTTAGTTAGTTAGTTAGTTAGTTAGTTAGTTAGTTAGTTAGTTAGTTAGTAGTTAGTTAGTTAGTTAGTTAGTTAGTTAGTTAGTTAGTAGTTAGTTAGTTAGTTAGTTAGTTAGTTAGTTAGTTAGTTAGTTAGTTAGTTAGTTAGTTAGTTAGTTAGTTAGTTAGTTAGTTAGTTAGTTAGTTAGTTAGTTAGTTAGTTAGTTAGTTAGTTAGTTAGTTAGTAGTAGTTAGTTAGTTAGTTAGTTAGTTAGTTAGTTAGTTAGTTAGTTAGTTAGTAGTTAGTTAGTTAGTTAGTTAGTTAGTAGTAGTTAGTTAGTTAGTTAGTTAGTTAGTTAGTTAGTTAGTTAGTTAGTAGTTAGTTAGTTAGTTAGTTAGTTAGTTAGTTAGTTAGTTAGTAGTTAGTTAGTTAGTTAGTTAGTTAGTTAGTTAGTTAGTTAGTTAGTTAGTTAGTTAGTTAGTTAGTTAGTTAGTTAGTTAGTTAGTTAGTTAGTAGTTAGTTAGTTAGTTAGTAGTTAGTTAGTTAGTTAGTTAGTAGTAGTTAGTTAGTTTAGTTAGTTAGTTAGTTAGTTAGTTAGTTAGTTAGTTAGTAGTTAGTAGTTAGTTAGTTAGTTAGTTAGTTAGTTAGTAGTTAGTAGTTAGTTAGTTAGTTAGTTAGTTAGTTAGTTAGTTAGTTAGTTAGTTAGTTAGTTAGTTAGTTAGTTAGTTAGTTAGTTAGTTAGTTAGTTAGTTAGTTAGTTAGTTAGTTAGTTAGTTAGTTAGTTAGTTAGTTAGTTAGTTAGTTAGTAGTTAGTTAGTTAGTTAGTTAGTTAGTTAGTTAGTTAGTTAGTTAGTTAGTTAGTTAGTTAGTTAGTTAGTTAGTTAGTTAGTTAGTTAGTTAGTTAGTTAGTTAGTAGTTAGTAGTTAGTTAGTTAGTTAGTTAGTTAGTTAGTTAGTTAGTTAGTTAGTTAGTTAGTTAGTTAGTTAGTTAGTTAGTTAGTTAGTTAGTTAGTTAGTTAGTAGTTAGTTAGTAGTTAGTTAGTTAGTTAGTTAGTTAGTTAGTTAGTTAGTTAGTAGTTAGTTAGTTAGTTAGTTAGTTAGTTAGTTAGTTAGTTAGTTAGTTAGTTAGTTAGTTAGTTAGTTAGTTAGTTAGTTAGTTAGTTAGTTAGTTAGTTAGTTAGTTAGTTAGTTAGTAGTTAGTTAGTTAGTTAGTTAGTTAGTAGTAGTTAGTTAGTTAGTTAGTTAGTTAGTTAGTTAGTTAGTTAGTTAGTTAGTTAGTTAGTTAGTTAGTTAGTTAGTTAGTTAGTTAGTTAGTTAGTTAGTTAGTTAGTTAGTTAGTTAGTTAGTTAGTTAGTTAGTTAGTTAGTAGTTAGTTAGTTAGTTAGTTAGTTAGTTAGTAGTTAGTTAGTTAGTTAGTTAGTTAGTTAGTTAGTTAGTTAGTTAGTTAGTTAGTTAGTTAGTTAGTTAGTTAGTTAGTTAGTTAGTTAGTTAGTTAGTTAGTTAGTTAGTAGTTAGTTAGTTAGTTAGTTAGTTAGTTAGTTAGTTAGTTAGTACAATTGGAAATGGTGTATTGTATTGATAGCATTTGCAATATTGTTTTTATTTTCCATTCTTTCCCTTCAATTACTTCACTTACAGTTGTTTCTTCTTTTATTTTTATGATGATTTCCATAAAATTATCATATTCTCTATTTTTTATGGTTGCAATCTATTGGTTCTATAAAACACTCATAAAAAGGGTTCTTTCTACACTTTTTTGAGTTGTGTTAAAAAATTACAGATTTTTTTTGTTTTTATTCCATTTTATCACTGGGGAACATTTGTTTGTAATAAAATAAATTCCCATGAATTAATTATTAATCAAATACAACAGCAACAATAAAAATAAAAAACAATCTTATCACAATAAATAAATATTGGTACAAATTATGTAGATGTATTCTAAAGATAAGAAGAACAACAAAACAAAATTATACAAAAAAGTACTTTACCTTTAGGTTAAAAAGGTACTTGCCAACTCATGGTGTTTTCTTTGTTAAGTATTCCACCCTTTCAATCACTTTAGAATGTGGTTACTTTCAATACTATTATAGGCAAATGTTTGTAGTTACATTAGACTTAGACTTTTTCACTTTTCAGTTACCTTAAATTCGGATAGTCATCATATATCATAAATTTATGGGTCTATATTGTTAATTTTCTAGCATATGTATGTCTCTTAGAAATCTACAGATCTATACATAGAAAATCTGTATATCGAATGAAAGGTATTTGAAGAAACTTTTAATTTTTAACCGCAGTGATTTATTTTTTATGTTCCGGTCTACTGTGCATAAATGTTTAAGAATGTTTTTATCAAAATTTGAGTTTTTCATAATTACTTATAATGTTTCTTTTATAAGTACATACATAATCATTGTAATTCCAACTCTCTCTCTCCTCCATAATATCTTAAGTTTTATTGTAATTATAAATATAATACAAAATTAATATGTATATTTATGTAATTATATATGTATGGTTTTCCTAAAAACATTTAATTAATAATTTCTCTAGCATTTCATTAGAATTATTAATTAGATACGACTTTTGGAGGAAGTCTTTTCAACCCCAATTTTATGAGGATTAAACTTTATTATGCTTATTTTGTATGTATCGTATTTACTTTTGACTTTTATGTTTAATGTAAATCTTGTTTTATTTGTTGTGTTTTAATTAATTTGTGCCAAAAGGTTAAATTGTACTTTTGGAGAAACTTTTTTTGCTAATATAAATATTGATACCTGTTGGCAAATTGTGTGAGTGTGTTTCTATCATACACATTTTAATTATAACGGTAAATATGTGTATATTGCTATGTAGTTTATCATAACGTTAGTACCTTCCATATAATCCATATATTTCCTTGAAATAAACTATAAGAAATCTGCTAAATCGTTCTATAAAAATACTGACATATTATTTCTAACATAACATATTTTTACTTATTGTTTTTATACCTAATCTTATAAAACAAATATTTAAATTTATGTCACATATGCTTCAGCATAGACTTAAATTTGCTATTGAATTTATTACATTACTAATTATATTTATGTTTTAAAAAATTTACTCATTTGTTTGTTCAACCATAGTCTTTTTTATTCAAAAGTTTGTAACACCTCGAGACATGAATTCCGTCACAGATGTTTAAGGTTTCATTGAAAATTTATGTATTCTTTTGTATTATTAAAAGAAAATAAAACGATTACAAATTTATTGTAAAATAATCACTTAAAACAAAATCTTAGCAATGAGAAAAACACACACTTACACACATAAATAAAAACACATACGAATTACGTGGCAAATGATTACTGATAAAGTGTGTTAAATTCTGAATAACAAATTATAGAGGAATTACATTAAAAGCGCAGACATTATGTGTATTATCTTGAAATTAAGCAATTTGATTATTGTCTTGGTTGTAATTTAAGATCTAATCCGATTTATAATTAAGACGGAAATCAAAACTTATGAATTGACTATGGACTAGACGATAGACTACAGACAATAGACTAGACTATAGACTAGACTAAAACCAGCATACTAAAGACAAAGACTAGATTATGAACTAGACTATAGACTAAACTATTTAGTCTAGACTAGACTATAGACTAGACTATAGACTAGACTATAGACTAGACTATAGACTAGATAGACTAGACTATAGACTAGACTATAGACTAGACTATAGACTAGACTATAGACTAGACTATGACTAGACTATAGACTAGACTATAGACTAGACTATAGACTAGACTATGAAGACTTAGACTAGACTATAGACTAGATATAGACTAGACTATAGACTAGACTATAGACTAGACTATAGACTAGGACTATAGACTAGACTATAGACTAGACATAGACTAGACTATAGACTAGACTATAGACTAGACTAAGACTAGACTATAGACTAGACTATAGACTAGACTATAGACTAGACTATAGACTAGACTATAGACTAGACTATAGACTAGACTATAGACTAGACTATAGACTAGACTATAGACTAGACTATAGACTAGACTATAGACTAGACTATAGACTAGACTATAGACTAGACTATAGACTAGACTATAGACTAGACTATAGACTAGACTATAGACTAGACTATAGACTAGACTATAGACTGACTATAGACTAGACTATAGACTAGACTATAGACTAGACTATAGACTAGACTATAGACTAGACTATAGACTAGACTATAGACTAGACTATAGACTAGACTATAGACTAGACTTTAGACTAGACTATGACTAGACTATAGACTAGACTATAGACTAGACTATAGACTAGACTAGACTAGACTATAGACTAGACTATAGACTAGACTATAGACGACTATAGACTATAGACTAGACTATAGATTAGATATAGACTAGACTATAGACCAGAGTGTAGACTAGACTGTAGACTAGACTATAGACTAGAGATAGACTATAGACTAGACTATAGACTAGACTATAGACTAGACTATAGACTATAGACTAGACTATAGACTAGACTATAGACTAGACTATAGACTAGACTATAGACTAGACTATAGACTAGACTATAGACTAGACTATAGACTAGACTATAGACTAGACTATAGACTAGACTATAGACTAGACTAACTAGACTATAGACTAGACTAGAAGACTAGACTATAGAACTAGACTATAGACTAGACTATAGACTAGACTATAGACTAGACTATAGACTAGACTATAGACTAGACTATAGACTAGACTATAGACTAGACTATAGACTAGACTATAGACTAGACATAGACTAGACTAGACCTATAGACTAGACTATAGACTAGACTATAGACTGAACTATAGACTAGACTATAGACTAGACGATAGACTAGACTATAGACTAGACTATAGACTAGACTATAGACTAGACTATAGACTAGACTATAGACTAGACTATAGACTAGACTATAGACTAGACTATAGACTAGACTATAGACTAGACTATAGACTAGACTATAGACTAGACTATAGACTAGACTATAGACTAGACTATAGACTAGACTATAGACTAGACTATAGACTAGACTATAGACTAGACTATAGACTAGACTATAGACTAGACTATAGACTAGACTATAGACTAGACTATAGACTAGACTATAGACTAGACTATAGACTAGACTATAGACTAGACTATAGACTAGACTATAGACTAGACTATAGACTAGACTATAGACTAGACTATAGACTAGACTATAGACTAGACTATAGACCTAGACTATAGACTAGACTATAGACTAGACTATAGACTAGACTATAGACTAAGCTATAGACTAGACTATAGACCTAGACTATAGACTAGACTATAGACTAGACTATAGACCAACTATAGACTAGACTATAGACTAGACTATAGACTAGACTATAGACAGAGCTATAGACTAGACTATAGACTAGACTATAGACAGACTGACCTAGACTAGACTATAGACTAGACTATAGACTAGACTATAGACTAGACTATAGACTAGACTATAGACTAGACTATAGACTAGACTATAGACTAGACTATAGACTAGACTATAGACTAGACTATAGACTAGACTATAGACTAGACTATAGACAGACTATAGACTAGACTATAGACTAGACTATAGACTAGACTATAGACTAGAGGTAGACTAGACTATAGACTAGACTATAGACTAGACTATACTATAGACTAGACTATAGACTAGACTATAGACTAGACTATAGACTAGACTATAGATAGACTATAGACTAGACTATAGAACTAGACTATAGACTAGACTATAGACTAGACTATAGACTATAGACTAGACTAGACTACTAGACTAGACTATAGATAGACTTAGAGACTAGACTATAGACTAGGACTATAGACTAGACTATAGACTAGACTATAGACTAGACTATAGACTAGACTATAGACTAGACTATAGACTAGACTATAGACTAGACTATAGACTAGACTATAGACTAGACTATAGACTAGACTATAGACTAGACCTATAGACCTAGACTATAGACTAGACTATAGACTAGACTATAGACTAGACTATAGACTAGACTATAGACTAGACTATAGACTAGACTATAGACTAGACTATAGACTAGACTATAGACTAGACTATAGACTAGACATAGACTAGACTATAGACTAGACTATAGACTAGACTATAGACTAGACTATAGACTAGACTATAGCGACTATAGACTAGACTATAGACTAGACTATAGACTAGACTATAGACTAGACTATAGACTAGACTATAGACTAGACTAGATAGACTAGACTATAGACTAGACTATAGACTAGACTATAGACTAGACTATAGGACTAGGACTATCGACTAGACTATGAGACTAGACTTATAGACTAGACTTATAGACTAGATCTAGACTAGGACTATAGACTAGACTAATAGGACTAGACTATAGACTAGACTATAGACAGACTATAGACTAGACTATAGACTAGACTATAGACTAGCCTATAGACTTTTTAGACTATAGACTAGACTATAGACTAGACTATAGACTAGACTATAGACTAGCCTATAGACTAGACTATAGACAGACTATAGCTAGACTATAGACTAGACTATAGACTAGACTATAGACTAGACTATAGACTAGACTATAGACTAGACTATAGACTAGACTATAGACTAGACTATAGACTAGACTATAGACTAGACTATAGACTAGACTAGACTAGACTATAGACTATAACAGACTATAGACTAGACTATAGACTAGACTATAGGACTAGACTATATACTAGACTATAGACTAGCTATAGACTAGACTATAGACTAGACTATAGATAGACTATAGACTAGACTATAGACTAGACTATGACTAGACGATAGACTAGACTATAGACTAGACTATAGACTAGACTATAGACTAGACTATA
Source organism: Lucilia sericata (assembly GCF_015586225.1). Lineage (NCBI taxonomy): Eukaryota > Metazoa > Arthropoda > Insecta > Diptera > Calliphoridae > Lucilia > Lucilia sericata. The sequence goes on along the minus strand of NW_023994665.1, from coordinate 171,190 downwards.
GACTAGACTATAGACTAGACTATAGACTAGACTATAGACTAGACTATATAGCTATAGACTAGATTATAGACTAGACTATAGACTAGATTATAGACTAGACTATAGACTAGATTAGACTAGACTATAGACTAGACTATAGACTAGACTATAGACTAGATTATAGACTAGATTATAGACTAGACTATAGACTAGACTATAGACTAGACTATAGACTAGACTATAGACTAGACTATAGACTAGACTATAGACTAGACTATAGACTAGACTATAGACTAGACTATAGACTAGACTATAGACTAGACTATAGACTAACTATAGACTAGACTATAGACTAATAGACTATACTAGACTAGACTATAGACTAGACTATAGACTAGACTATAGCTAGACTATAGACTAGACTATAGACTAGACTATAGACTAGACTATAGACTAGACATAGACTAGACTATAGACTAGACTATAGACTAGACTATAGACTAGACTATAGACTAGACTATAGACTAGACTATAGACTAGACTATAGACTAGACTATAGACTAGACTATAGACTAGACTATAGACTAGACTATAGACTAGACTATAGACTAGACTATAGACTAGACTATAGACTAGACTATAGACTAGACTATAGACTAGACTATAGACTAGAATAGACTAGACTATAGACTACTATAGACTAGACTATAGACTAGACTATAGACTAGACTATAGACTAGACTATAGACTAGACTATAGACTAGACTATAGACTAGACTATAGACTAGACTATAGACTAGACTATAGACTAGACTAGACTAGACTATAGACTAGACTATAGACTAGACTATATACTAGACTAGAGACTAGACTATAGACTAGACTATAGACTAGACTATAGACTAGACTATAGACTAGACTATAGACTAGACTATAGACTAGACTATAGACTAGACTATAGACTAGACTATAGACTAGACTATAGACTAGACTATAGACTAGACTATAGACTAGATTATAGACTAGACTATATAGAGACTATAGACTAGACTATAGACTAGACTATAGACTAGACTATAGACTAGATTATAGACTAGACTATATAGACTATAGACTAGACTATAGACTAGACTATAGAAGACTAGACTATAGACTAGACTATAGACTAGACTATAGACTAGACTATAGACTAGACTATAGACTAGACTATAGACTAGACTATAGACTAGACTATAGACTAGACTATAGACTAGACTATTAGTTTTGCCTAATTTTGTTTCATGAGTACCTTAATTGTTTGCTGGGTTATAAATCAAAATATTTATGTAAATATTTTTTTTTGTTGTAATTTTCCTCTTTTTGCACAAAATTTTTATCATTATTGAGAGTGTTTATTTTATATGGTTGTTGATATTTATTGTTGTTGTTTGTATAGGTAATAATGCTCTACACTCCCATGTACAAATGAAAAATCAAATAAATTGATTTTTCAATTCTAGAATACAAATGACAACAAAGATTTGAAAAATGTTGTATTATTTTTAACAAAAATTATCAAAATAAATGTCAGTATTAAATCCAAGTTGGAACTGAGACAAAAAATTTAAATTTAAATAAAATTAATAAAAATTTCAATGAAATCCTTTAAGTGCTGAGTGTGAATGAGATATAATTTATGGCAATGAGTAGAAATTGTACGTATGTATATGTATTGCCATTAGCTGTACCATTAGATAGTTGATTGTTTGAATTATATAATAAAACTTATTTTGTTAAGCCTTTTGACATGATCAAGCTTTTCAGACTTATGCACAAACATATTTAAGACATTTTCCATAAAATTTTGTCTTTCACAACTTCTTTACAATTTGTTGAGTTTTGAAGAGTCATTTGCGGTACAAAATATTCTTGAGCGATTTTACCTAAAACTTGAAAATCTGCTAACACTTTTCTAAACAACTTTAATATTTTTCATTTAAAATAGAAAACCCAAAGAAACTCTCATATAAAAGTCATTGTGCTATAAATGTCAAGTATATACAAATGGTAGAAAGAAAAAAAAAATGATGTACGTATACATATATGTATAAATAAATAATGAAATTGACAAATATAAAAATATGAATAAATAAAATTCCTTATAAATAAATAATAACGAAACAGCATCTGCAATCATGAAAGGAAACAGTAAGCCCTTGAAGTGCAGGGAACATGAAAAATTTGTCGGACATTTTTGAAACTAAATCCGTTTTTTAATAAACATATATATAAAAAACTAAGTTGTTGTTGTGATAAAACGTGTTAGTAGAGAGCTTACTGTTTTGCTTTAAAGCACTCTTTACGTATGTGTGTTATGTTTATGTGTTGATTTTCTTTTTTTTTAAGTAGAAAATTGTTTTAAAATTTTATACTTTTATTTTGTTTGGATTTTGATTTTTCCTCTGTTGGTTTTCCAACAAAGTTAAAAACATGAAAATACTTTTTATTACGATTTCAGAAGCCAAGCATAAACATCTGCACTTGGTAATAAAACACACATTCTGTTAATAACTTTTTTTTTCAGTTTCTAGACATTCATTCAGTCATTTAGTTAGTCATTCATTTATGCCTTCAGTTATATACGGTTCAGGGTTTTTCTTACTAAAGTTGGCCAAATTAAAGGCAGTATGTTTGTCTGTTCGTCTGTCTGTCTGTTGGTTTATTTACCCGCATAATGGAGAAGATGAAAAGACACTAAATGGATGTATACCATCAAATGAGGTGAGAAAGCAAATGTGTGCTGGCTGCCTTAAAATGTTGTACTTGTGTTACTTTCAACCTTTCATCTTTTATAAGGCACTAACAACAATTAAAAATTACCTCAAGTAATGTGGTTGTTTCTGCCCCTGTACCTGATTCTGTTTCTGCTGCAGCTGCTGCTACTATTACTACTACTGAAAGTTTAATATTTCCATTCATTATATGGTCTTTTAGCCATTTTGAAAGTTACCAACAATTATTAGAACTGATGAAATTGCTAGACAGACATACAGCCAGTTACACTAATACAACATTTTTTTTCTAGAAAAGTTGAGGGAAGGGGGAAGCTTGTTATTTAAAGAAAAGTTTTTCCTTTTTTTTGGTTGTGTGCGTGTATGGGGGGTGTTAAAGTTGTAGAAGAAAAGTGAGTATAAATAAATTTTATTATTTACATTTTCATGGTAAATTAAGGTAACAGTTTATTAAGAAACATTAAAGGTGCTTTTGTAGGACTCCAGGGAAACATCCTTGTTGACTTTACAGTCTTTTTTGTGGTGGTATGAGTGTCAATAAGGTATACTTACATACATATGTTCGTGTGTTGAGTCTTTTAATATTGAATTATTTTATTATGGATCATGTTGTATGTAATTTGGCAACAAGAACTAACAAATTTATTAATTTTGTTGTTCGTTTTATTATTGCTTCTAAACCAATTTAAACTAAGATTTATATATATTTTTTTTCGTTTCTTAATTTGCCTTCGGGCGGTATTAATATTGTATACAAGGAAACAGTATGTATAAAAGGTCTCTGAACTGTTTTTCTTTTGATATATATTATCTATCTAAAGAACATACTGTCCGAGTTATATCGAAAATTATAGTTAAGATCTTGGGGTTTTCGGATTTTTAATCATATTTTCGATATTTATTTAACTGTTGGTTTCAATTAGAAAAACTCTCGAAAGCATCAGACATATGTTTTAAGATTTGAATACCGAAGTTATCTGAGATCTGCAGAAGATTGCTTTCAAGAATCATAACGAAAGACAGAAGAACAAACGTATAGACAGATATTGTTAATGGAAAGCCTTATAGACCACTTTTTGTTATGAAATTTAAAGTGGGCGGTAGCTGGCACGCCCATTTAAAGCAAAAGCAAGAATTCGCTTTCCCTAGAGCTTGTGACAGTTAGGATTCCCAAATTTTGTAAGGAAAACTGTGACATTCGTATAAATATTTGTGAAAATGTGGGCGGATCAACAATAGGGGGCGTGGGACTTCCCAGTCAATTAAATACTAGTTTGGTATTTGCAAGAATCTTTTAATTTTTGTACGAATAACTTTACTGTTAATACAAATATTTAGAACAAAATTGGGTGGACCAAGAATAATGGGCGTGGCAACTATTACATAACGAAATATATTAGTTTTGTATAAAGGGAAAATTAAAGGAAGTAAAAACCTTGAAATTATTAACAATACTATGCATGGAACTATTTAGAATCCAAATAGGCATATCATAGTGGGCGTGGCCTACCAAAATATAAAAATAATGGAAATTTTATCAGAAACTACGACATATTAGCGAAGCACTCTGAACATAGCTAGTTAAACATAAAAATAGATGAATTATTTATTATTATCGAATTGTCAACAAATAAACCACGCCCATTTATAAGATTTTGCCCATTTTATGTATGACTTCTATAATGACGTAATGTATAACAGTATAACATTTTTTTTTCTAAAAATAATAATTTAAAAAAAATTTTGGAAACAATGAAGAAATAGCTTTCTGTACTCCTTTTTTATTTTTTTTTATTAATTTAACAATATTCAATAACCTAGCCTATAGGCCATAAGCGGTTACAAATTTCTACTTTACAATAATTCTACCAATGCTAGGACTAATAGACGAAAAGTTACACTCAACCCTTTATGACCAAAATGTCCTATTTTGACCCTTTCTAAGTCGGGCAGTTCTTGACCGATGGAGCTGAACCTGACCTACTATCCAACAGTACTAACCTTGGTGCAAATTTAATCCAAATCGGAAGACATAGATTTTAAAAGTTCGGTCACTTGACATGAAATTGTATGTACATATTTGCCAGTGGACGGACTTATGAAAGCTTTATTGATAAGCTTTCTAATGCTATAAATATTAATATAATTCCGATACAACTGAAATTTAAAATTTGTTCCATTAAATGCAATATTTTAAGTTTTGATTTTAATAAATTTAACGTTTCATAAATTTACCCTAAAATATATTTATATCACATTTTTTATTTACTTTATATGAAAAACTAAAGCTCCATGACATTAAATACCACCTTTAGTCGTTTCTTTTTCGTTAGTATCAACTGGCGCATTTTGTAGTCATTGTAAATGAAAGGAACCTTTAAATATATATTGTGTTTTGTTAAGGTTGTTGCCTGTATATATTTTTTTTAAATATCATGTCATATTTTCCCTTTAGAATTGCTGTATTTTTGTTTTTAAACCACGACATCATCATCAACTTTATTAACATTTCTTTTCATTTAGCTGTTGTTTCAAAAGCGTGGAAAATAATACATTATAAAACAGCCAACTAGACAGAAATGTTACCGATGAAAAAAAGAAAATAATAAATATTTATAAATATAGACCTTCAGTCCTTTGTTGTTGGTTGTTTGCTATATGCATATTGCTTTTTTTGTTTTATACAAATTTTTATATACATATGTATGTATATTGATACAAAAGACCGACTTATGAGGGGAAACTACTTTGTTAACCCCCCTGAAAATGAAGTTTGTTATATAATTATTTTATATTTTCTATAAACATGTTGCTGAAACATTTTAAATTTGATGTATATGTTACTGCAAACTATTTTTCATATATCTTTGTTGGAAATAACTAAGCACTAATTGATTAGTGTTTATGTTTATTTTAAAATTTTTCAAAATTTTAAAAGACGTTTTCAAAAATCTTTTCCAAATGTTGCCAGCAACATTTTAATATATTATTCACCACTTCTGCAACATTTTGTTCTACAGAAGGATTTTTAAACATTTTTTAATAAGATGTTTACCCAGTTCATATGAAATGTTGAATAGGCAACCTGTCTTGATTGCATATATTGCAGCAACATGTTGCTAACACATCTTTTGTATAAAATTAACCATTTTACTTGTGTTTTAAATCTTACAATCATAGTTAATATCAAGCAGACTTTATTTTAATAGGGCAACTGAAAAGGATTTATATTTTTGTAAACAGCTTTAGCCTTTTTCATAATGTTGCTACACATACATCTTCAGATACATGTATCTGTATGCAAACTGTTGTGAACCTTTCTAAATACAATCACTTTTATTTGGCCTATAAAAATAATTTCTTTTCTTCCTTCACTCTTTTGTTTCTTTATTCATTTTATTCTTTTTATTATTATATCCATTTATTTGATTTTTTTTGTTATTCATCAACATCAAGTGAAGGCGTAAAATGAATGCAAAGCATCACAAACTGTTGTTTACTAAAAATATAAATCTGTTTGTTGTTGTTGTTGTTTTTAATGTATCTTTTATAATCTCCAACTTATACTCCTATCTCGGTTAAAATAAAGTCATTTAGCTCAGTCACACACTTGTGTATAGTATGAAAAAGCACTATAGTTTTATGCCTTTTTCCGGTTATTTAATCTTGTATTTCTGTATCTTTTGCTTTCATACACACCCCCATGAGTTTACTTAAATCCTGTAGACTGAATTCAAATAGTTGTTGTTTGACTAATTATAGTTTGTGTTGTAAAATAACAACGGAAACTAATGGTAAATTGTCAGTTCCTTCTGTTGTTTAAAAAAAACAGGTTGTTTTTGTTGTTTTTTATTATTTACTTTTCATGTTTTATACAGAAATAGGAATATTTTTTTTCGTGTTGAAATAAAGTGTTGAATTTGAGTTAGTTTTTACACTCAACAAATAAAATGTGTAAAAAATAGAAAGAAAATTATTCAAAATTTTGAAGGAGTGAAAGAAAACAATTGTTAGAATTTGATAAAATTTGAAACAGTTGTTGTGCCCAACAATTTACTCCCCAGACATTATAATCAAGAATGTTTTTTTCAAGCAAGACCTTTAATAAAATGAAGTATACGCCCTTTAATAATAAACTCCTTCACATCACTCAAACACATACAGATTTATTTAAAAATATTTTTCAAACCCTGCAGTTTTGCAAGGAGGTATTGAATTGTTTTTAAATAAAAATTGATTTTAAGCGACAGATAGATAGACAGACAACAGAAAGACAGATTGATAGACAGACAGACAGGCAGACAAACAGACAGACAAACAGACAGACAAACAGACAGACAAACAGACAGACAGACAAACAGACAGACAAACAGACAGACAAACAGACAGATAGATGGACAGACATAGTATATAAATTACAAACAGAATGACAATAAGTAGAAGAAGGTTCGGGACATTCTCACCGAACTGCTGGAAATGTTTTAAGTTAATTGTAAATATTTTCAGTGTAATATGATTAATAGTAGGACTCTTTTTTTGTGGTCTACCTCCGCTTCTTCCTTTTTATTTCAATATAAAATCATTGGTATAAATAAATTTAAAGGTGTATAATTTTAAATGAATTAACGTCTGTCTTTTTTTCTCATTCACTGACAATGAATAATGAACATTTCATAATGAATTAGGGCCAGTTTTGTTACTCATAGTCCTTTCAGCAATAAATGTGCTACATATATTATTACTGTTACTTTTGATGAGTAAATGTAATTAGAACTTGGAAAAAAAGTAACAAAGAAATATTTAAAGGATGATTTTTAATTTCGTGATTTTTGAATAATAGCAATTATTTTATTGAAATAAAGTTTTTAAAAATTCTATTGAGGTTTCGTTCTCTCGAAGTTAGTTAGTTAGTTAGTTAGTTAGTTGTTAGTTAGTTAGTTAGTTAGTTAGTTAGTTAGTTAGTTAGTTAGTTAGTTAGTTAGTTAGTTAGTTAGTTAGTTAGTTAGTTAGTTAGTTAGTTAGTTAGTTAGTTAGTTAGTTAGTTAGTTAGTTAGTTAGTTAGTTAGTTAGTTAGTTAGTTAGTTAGTTAGTTAGTTAGTAGTTAGTTAGTTAGTTAGTTAGTTAGTTAGTTAGTTAGTTAGTTAGTTAGTTAGTTAGTTAGTTAGTTAGTTAGTTAGTTAGTTAGTTAGTTAGTTAGTTAGTTAGTTAGTTAGTTAGTTAGTTAGTTAGTTAGTAGTTAGTTAGTTAGTTAGTTAGTTAGTTCGTTAGTTAGTTAGTTAGTTAGTGTTAGTAGTTAGTTAGTTAGTTAGTTAGTTAGTTAGTTAGTTAGTTAGTAGTTAGTAGTTAGTTAGTTTAGTTAGTTAGTTAGTTAGTTAGTTAGTTAGTTAGTAGTTAGTTAGTTAGTTAGTTAGTTAGTTAGTAGTTAGTTAGTTAGTTAGTTAGTTAGTTAGTTAGTTAGTTAGTTAGTTAGTTAGTTAGTTAGTTAGTTAGTTAGTTAGTTAGTTAGTTAGTTAGTTAGTAGTTAGTTAGTTAGTTAGTTAGTAGTAGTTAGTTAGTTAGTTAGTTAGTTAGTTAGTTAGTTAGGTTAGTTAGTTAGTTAGTTAGTTAGTTAGTTAGTTAGTTAGTTAGTTAGTTAGTAGTTAGTAGTTAGTTAGTTAGTTAGTTAGTTAGTTAGTTAGTTAGTTAGTTAGTTAGTTAGTAGTTAGTTAGTAGTTAGTTAGTTAGTTAGTTAGTTAGTTAGTTAGTTAGTTAGTTAGTTAGTTAGTAGTTAGTTAGTTAGTAGTTAGTTAGTAGTAGTAGTTAGTTAGTTAGTTAGTTAGTTAGTTAGTTAGTTAGTTAGTTAGTTAGTTAGTTAGTTAGTTAGTTAGTTAGTTAGTTAGTTAGTTAGTTAGTTAGTTAGTTAGTTAGTTAGTTAGTTAGTTAGTTAGTTAGTTAGTTAGTTAGTAGTTAGTTAGTTAGTTAGTAGTTAGTTAGTTAGTTAGTTAGTTAGTTAGTTAGTTAGTTTGTTAGTTAGTTAGTTAGTTAGTACTCATAAATGTTATTGAAGTCAACAGTTTTTTTTTGCGCTGATGTTGTCTTCATATTACAAAAGGTTCATCTAAAATTAACCGACAAATTTCTATGGAAACCCACATCAATCATGACAAAACAATGTTTAAAAAGACACCTTTGTATATAAGAGTTCATTACGCAGGGAGAGAGATGTAAATTAAAAAAGTTTTTTTTTTCAACAGTCCAAAGGTTGTCATTGGTTTTGAAGTCCCTACTTGACTGACTGTCTAAGTGGTTTGGCCGGTTGGTTTGTTTGGCTGGCTAGTTATTTAAAATGTCGTGATTGAGAAAATATGTTTTCTGATGACAAAAACATCTAACAGCAATTTTGACAGCATTTAACCACAGCCACTGAAATGAAACTGAAGTCTATTCATGCGTCCGTCGAGCTCTATGTTTATTGATGCTTTAACCAAACTTTGTAATTAATGTAGAATGTTGTTATAAAGTTAAACCTGTAAATTATATGGACTTAAATCAATGACAGACAGACTTTATTATAAAGGCAACCACACCAACTATTAGAGAAGTTTTAAGAAAAAAGTCTTTTTGATAAAAGTTTTCTACAAAAACTTTATTTAAAATAAAATAAAATGAATATAAAGTAAAAAGTTTGTTAAAATTTCTTACAAAAAATAAGTATTTTCTATATTTTTTAAAAAATGTTTGTGTATGACGATTTGATTTATATGCAATTGTGTGTCCCAGATTTTAATTGTACTATTGACATTGATACTTCATGTTGTTTCGTGATCATGTTCATTTTCAGTTTTATAGTACATATACACAAATAAATATTGTTTGTATTGAATCATGTTTATAAGTCAATTGTAAATGAATTAAATTAAATAAAAGCAAAAAGTTGTAGAGAACATCATCAAGAAAATATAGAAAAAAATTGTAAATCAACAAAGCATGAAGGCAAATTTGTTGTATGTATGTTGCAAAAATGTCTGTGTATTTATTTGCTGCAACACAACATATATATAACATTGATAATGAAAAGAATAAACTAATAAAACAAAAAAAAAAAAAAAACTCTTTCGAACTAATGAATGTCTTGGACAACACTACTCAACCGCATACATTCACTCACTCTTACATTCAATATTTCACCACTAGACGTATGAGTAATATTAATTGAGATTTGATGCAAAACAAAAACGACAACATAACCCTGCAGTTTCGGTAGTCAATAGAATGAACTTCAATTGCCCCTTTAGTATACCTAAGTAAATTAAAAATAAGTTATTTAGAAGAGACAATTGGCCATTTTGAAGTAAAATGTTGTTGCAATATGGAAAGAGTAATTAGCTTTATTTTAGGAAGTTATACTTAGGTAATCCCAAAGGCTAGCTACAACCGCAAGTTTGGGACAGCCATTCCAAACTGCCGAGATTAGACACGCTCATATATATGTACACACTACATACATAAACATGTAATAACTCATAAAATCAACAAGAAAATAACAATAGAAGACAATAAATCGTCTGCAGAGTGTTGGTACACTTCGAAAAATTATTCGATTTTACATTTTAACATGTAAAAGAAAAAATATTTGCATAAATTGTGATGGTAGGCGTGTCATTATATACATTATATACTATAGACTAGACTATAGACTAGACTATAGACTAGACTATAGACTAGACTATAGACTAGACTATAGACTAGACTATAGACTAGACTATAGACTAGACTATAGACTAGACTATAGACTAGACTATAGACTAGACTATAGACTAGACTATAGACTAGACTATAGACTAGACTATAGACAAGACTATAGACTAGAATGTTGTTGCTAAAATGTTGCAAGATACAAGTTGTTTGTAAGCATATTATCGAAATGTTATTATAGATATTTTTTTTGTAGTTCTTTAAGTGTAAACACAGCCAGTACTAGTAGACAATCTATTGCATGAGTAATTTACATGGCAATGAAATTTACACACTCATACTACAACTAGTAGCAAAAAAAGAAAAAAAAGGAAGGAAATTGAAATTTATTAGTGTGAGACAACTAGTCTATTGCCATTACCAACAGCAGCATACCTCTAATATTGTATGTAACTATGTAGTATAGATGACAATGTAAACAAAGGGCTTTTCTCATTGTTTTAGTATTGAACATTTTATGACTTTGAAATTTTAAAATAAAGAAAATTTAATTTGTATCTTTTTTGTGTTTTTTCATTACAGCAGATAAGACAAAATGTCATTAAAATATTTGGGCTGAAAAATGTATGATAAAAACAAATCTGAGAATTATAACAACTGACATCATTAATATCATAACAGCAATAGGCAGTGAAGACTCACTACATTTTCACACTCAATCGCAAGAGATAAAAAAGCTTAAAGAGTGTGACACACACATAAATTGAGTACGTCATTGCAGAAGATAGAAAAAGTACCAATAAAAATGTCAATGATGAAAAACAACAATATTAAATGAGACATAGCTAAATATTAGAAAAAGAAACTACAAAATATATGAAAACTACGTCATTATAGATTTAATAACAGGAACAACAACAAAAAAAGAAACCAAATTGGAAAATATATACAACACACACAAAAAATTGAGCAAGGTTAGGTGGGTGACACACACAGTGACAGCCCAGCAGCCAAGTCAACAATCTTTCTCACAGCCACCCAGAAAAAAATCAACTTCAACTAAACGAAAATTTTAGAAAAAGTCCAAGCAATCAACCAAATAAACAAACAAAACGCCAGCGAGTTAAACAAAACAACAGCTTCTACAACAACAGCAACTACAAATAGTACCTAAAGTGCAAACACCGAGAGAAAAAGTATCACTAATTTATCATCCCCCCACAAAAAAAAGAGCAAACAAAAAAAATCACCCAAAATATTGAGATAAAGAGTAGAATGAGATATAAAAACATTTTAAACTAAAAAGAAAATTGTCAAATAATTTCTATTAAACAAAAAAACATAAAAATAGCTAGAAAATACAAAAAAAGCTAAAACGAAATTAAAATAAAGCAAAAGATAAAATAAAATAAATTTTTCTGCTGCAAAAATCTAAAAAATCAACAACGACAGAAAAAAAAAATTATAAAAAAAGTCTAATAAAGCGGAAGATTTTGCATGTTCCTCGTTATGTGGTGAGAAGAATTTTTTGTATCTTTTGGGTCTTTAGTTAAAATCCGTTGGTCCCACATCAAACAAGGCGCGTTAAACGAATTTGTGTTTCTTTGTAAATAAATATAAAATATAAAAAAATAGTTAATTTAATTTAAAAGAAAATTTGAAAAAATCTTAAAAAAAACAAATTCGTTACTAAACGCAGGCAATTGCATGAAAAAAATATTTTAACGAATTTAAAAGAAAATTTATAAAAAAGTTAAAAAAAAATTGCTGTTTTCATAAAAGTGTCTGAGTGTTTCCCTAAAAGTGCTAAAAAAATAATACAAAAAAGTCCCTTTCAAAATCATACAAATTATATAAAATAGTATACAAATATTTAAAAAAAGATCCTCTATATTTTGTAACACAAAAATATTTTTATTATACAAACAACAAAAATGTATTTTTTTAAATTTTACCCTAAAATGCCACAATATGCTAAATACAATTAAAATATTTAAATTCAACTATTTTCTACACAATATTTACAACAACTGCTCCTATTCTGCTGCTGCTACTGTCTCTATAAAGGATTAATTTTGTGATTTATTTGTTGTTGCTGTAATTTTTATCAACTTAAATTTTTGCGTTAATAAAATATATAAATAACAAGGTAATTTTATTGTTACTAAAAATAATTATTCTATATTTAATATTTATACATATTTTGTGGCAAAATAATAATAAAATTTTAATTAGAAATTAAACGAATTTTTGTAATACCCTACCTACGAATTGAGAGAGTTTTAGAATTTTCAAATTGTAGAAATTAAGATTGTTTAAACAAATCTAAGGAAGAATTTTTATAAACAGAAAACTTAAAAAAAAAGTAAGAAAGTCGATTGTAAGCTTAATGTACATAAATTTTTATATTCTCTACTATAGTCTAGTCTATAGTCTAGTCTATAGTCTAGTTATAGTCTAGTCTATAGTCTAGTCTATAGTCTAGTCTATAGTCTAGTCTATAGTCTAGTCTATAGTCTAGTCTATAGTCTAGTCTATAGTCTAGTCTAAGTCTAGTTATAGTCTAGTCTATAGTCTAAGTCTATAGTCTAGTCTATAGTCTAGTCTATAGCTAGTTATAGTAGTCTATAGTCTCGTCTATAGTCTAAGTCTATCGTCTAGTCTATAGTCTAGTCTATAGTCTAGTCTATAGTCTAGTCTATAGTCTAGTCTATTATCTAGTCTATATCTGTCTATAGTCTAGTCTATAGTCTAGTCTATAGTCTAGTCTATAGTCTAGTCTATAGTCTAGTCTATAGTCTAGTCTATAGTCTAGTCTATAGTCTAGTCTATAGTCTAGTCTATAGTCTAGTCTAGTCTATAGTCTAGTCTAGTCTATAGTCTAGTCTAGTCTATAGTCTAGTCTAGTCTATAGTCTAGTCTAGTCTATAGTAGTCTAGTCTATAGTCTAGTCTAGTCTATAGTCTAGTCTATAGTCTAGTCTATAGTCTAGTCTATAGTCTAGTCTATAGTCTAGTCTATAGTCTAGTCTATAGTCTAGTCTATAGTTTAGTCTATAGTCTAGTCTATAGTCTAGTCTATAGTCTAGTCTATAGTCTAGTCTATAGTCTAGTCTATAGTCTAGTCTATAGTCTAGTCTATAGTCTAGTATAGTCTAGTCTATAGTCTAGTCTATAGTCTAGTCTATAGTCTAGTCTATAGTCTAGTCTATAGTCTAGTCTATAGTCTAGTCTATAGTCTAGTCTATAGTCTAGTCTATAGTCTAGTCTATAGTCTAGTCTATAGTCTAGTCTATAGTCTAGTCTATAGTCTAGTCTATAGTCTAGTCTATAGTCTAGTCTATAGTCTAGTCTATAGTCTAGTCTATAGTCTAGTCTATAGTCTAGTCTATAGTCTAGTCTATAGTCTAGTCTATAGTCTAGTCTATAGAGTCTATAGTCTAGTCTATAGTCTAGTCTATAGTCTAGTCTATAGTCTAGTCTATAGTCTAGTCTATAGTCTAGTCTATAGTCTAGTCTATAGTCTAGTCTATAGTCTAGTCTATAGTCTAGTCTATAGTCTAGTCTATAGTCTAGTCTATAGTCTAGTCTATAGTCTAGTCTATAGTCTAGTCTATAGTCTAGTCTATAGTCTAGTCTATAGTCTAGTCTATAGTCTAGTCTATAGTCTAGTCTATAGTCTAGTCTATAGTCTAGTCTATAGTCTAGTCTATAGTCTAGTCTATAGTCTAGTCTATAGTCTAGTCTATAGTCTAGTCTATAGTCTAGTCTATAGTCTAGTCTATAGTCTAGTCTATAGTCTAGTCTATAGTCTAGTATATCTAGTCTATAGTCTAGTCTATAGTCTAGTCTATAGTCTAGTCTATAGTCTAGTCTATAGTCTAGTCTATAGTCTAGTCTATAGTCTAGTCTATAGTCTAGTCTATAGTCTAGTCTATAGTCTAGTCTATAGTCCAGTCTATAGTCTAGTCTATAGTCTAGTCTATAGTCTAGTCTATAGTCTAGTCTATAGTCTAGTCTATAGTCTAGTCTATAGTCCAGTCTATAGTCTAGTCTATAGTCTAGTCTATAGTCTAGTCTATAGTCTAGTCTATAGTCTATAGTCTAGTCTATAGTCTAGTCTATAGTCTAGTCTTTAGTCTAGTCTATAGTCTAGTCTATAGTCTAGTCTATAGTCTAGTCTATAGTCTAGTCTATAGTCTAGTCTATAGTCTAGTCTATAGTCTAGTCTATAGTCTAGTCTATAGTCTAGTCTATAGTCTAGTCTATAGTCTAGTCTATAGTCTAGTCTATAGTCTAGTCTATAGTCTAGTCTATAGTCTAGTCTATAGTCTAGTCTATAGTCTAGTCTATAGTCTAGCCTATAGTCTAGTCTATAGTCTAGTCTATAGTCGAGTCTATAGTCTAGTCTATAGTCTAGTCTATAGTCTAGTCTATAGTCTAGTCTATAGTCTAGTCTATAGTCTAGTCTATAGTCTAGTCTATAGTCTAGTCTATAGTCTAGTCTATAGTCTAGTCTATAGTCTAGTCTATAGTCTAGTCTATAGTCTAGTCTATAGTCTAGTCTATAGTCTAGTCTATAGTCTAGTCTATAGTCTAGTCTATAGTCTAGTCTATAGTCTAGTCTATAGTCTAGTCTATAGTCTAGTCTATAGTCTAGTCTATAGTCTAGTCTATAGTCTAGTCTATAGTCTAGTCTATAGTCTAGTCTATAGTCTAGTCTATAGTCTAGTCTATAGTCTAGTCTATAGTCTAGTCTATAGTCTAGTCTATAGTCTAGTCTATAGTCTAGTCTATAGTCTAGTCTATAGTCTAGTCTATAGTCTAGTCTAGTCTATAGTCTAGTCTATAGTCTATAGTCTAGTCTATAGTCTAGTCTATAGTCTAGTCTATAGTCTAGTCTAGTCTATAGTCTAGTCTAGTCTAGTCTATAGTCTAGTCTATAGTCTAGTCTATAGTCTAGTCTATAGTCTAGTCTATAGTCTAGTCTAGTCTAGTCTATAGTCTAGTCTATAGTCTAGTCTAGTCTATAGTCTAGTCTATAGTCTAGTCTATTGCCTAGTCTATTGTCTAGTCTATAGTCTAGTCTATAGTCTAGTCTATTGTCTAGTCTATTGTCTAGTCTATTGTCTAGTCTATTGTCCAGTCTATAGTCTAGTCTATAGTCTAGTCTATAGTCTAGTCTATAGTCTAGTCTATAGTCTAGTCTATAGTCTAGTCTATAGTCTAGTCTATCTAGTCTAGTCTATAGTCTAGTCTATAGTCTAGTCTATAGTCTAGCTATAGTCTAGTCTATAGTCGAGTCTATAGTCTAGTCTATAGTCTAGTCTATAGTCTATAGTCTAGTGTATAGTCTAGTCTTTAGTCTAGTCTATAGTCTAGTCTATAGTCTAGTCTATAGTCTAGTCTATAGTCTAGTCTATAGTCTAGGTCTATAGTCTAGTCTATAGTCTAGTCTATAGTCTAGTCTATAGTTCTAGTCTATAGTCTAGTCTATAGTCTAGTCTATAGTCCAGTCTATAGTCTAGTCTATAGTCTAGTCTATAGTCGAGTCTATAGTCTAGTCTATAGTCTAGTCTATAGTCTATAGTCTAGTCTATCGTCTAGTCTTTAGTCTAGTCTATAGTCTAGTCTATAGTCTAGTCTAGTTATAGTCTAGTCTATAGTCTAGTCTATAGTCTAGTCTATAGTCTAGTCTATAGTCTAGTCTATAGTCTAGTCTATAGTCTAGTCTATAGTCTAGTCTATAGTCTAGTCTATAGTCTAGTCTATAGTCTAGTCTATAGTCTAGTCTATAGTCTAGTCTATAGTCTAGTCTATAGTCTAGTCTATAGTCTAGCCTATAGTCTAGTCTATAGTCTAGTCTATAGTCGAGTCTATAGTCTAGTCTATAGTCTAGTCTATAGTCTAGTCTATAGTCTAGTCTATAGTCTAGTCTATAGTCTAGTCTATAGTCTAGTCTATAGTCTAGTCTATAGTCTAGTCTATAGTCTAGTCTATAGTCTAGTCTATAGTCTAGTCTATAGTCTAGTCTATAGTCTAGTCTATAGTCTAGTCTATAGTCTAGTCTATAGTCTAGTCTATAGTCTAGTCTATAGTCTAGTCTATAGTCTAGTCTATAGTCTAGTCTATAGTCTAGTCTATAGTCTAGTCTATAGTCTAGTCTATAGTCTAGTCTATAGTCTAGTCTATAGTCTAGTCTATAGTCTAGTCTATAGTCTAGTCTATAGTCTAGTCTATAGTCTAGTCTATAGTCTAGTCTATAGTCTAGTCTATAGTCTAGTCTATAGTCTAGTCTATAGTCTAGTCTATAGTCTAGTCTATAGTCTAGTCTATAGTCTAGTCTATAGTCTAGTCTATAGTCTAGTCTATAGTCTAGTCTATAGTCTAGTCTATAGTCTAGTCTATAGTCTAGTCTATAGTCTAGTCTATAGTCTAGTCTATAGTCTAGTCTCTATAGTCTATAGTCTAGTCTATAGTCTAGTCTATAGTCTAGTCTATAGTCTAGTCTAGTCTATAGTCTAGTCTAGTCTAGTCTATAGTCTAGTCTATAGTCTAGTCTATAGTCTAGTCTATAGTCTAGTCTAGTCTATAGTCTAGTCTAGTCTAGTCTAGTCTATAGTCTAGTCTATAGTCTAGTCTATTGCCTAGTCTATTGTCTAGTCTATAGTCTAGTCAATAGTCTAGTCTATTGTCTAGTCTATAGTCTAGTCTATTGTCTAGTCTATTGTCTAGTCTATTGTCTAGTCTATTGTCCAGTCTATTGTCTAGTCTATTGTCTAGTCTATTGTCTAGTCTATTGTCTAGTCTATTGTCTAGTCTATTGTCTAGTCTATTGTCTAGTTTATTGTCTAGTCTATTGTCTAGTCTATTGTCTAGTCTGTTGTCCAGTCTATTGTCTAGTCTAAAGTCTAGTCTACAGTCTAGAATGTGTTGTGTTAGTTTAAGCTCGCGAGATATGGTTTATGCAGTTCAGTAGTGGTGACTTTGTCACGGAAGGCAAAGATCGACCTGCCCAGCTGATCATTTACCTCTTACGAAGGTGAAAGTTCTGAAAATATAATTTTCCTATGTCCTTCTGCCTGTCAGCTTGTTGAAAAAATCTTCTAAAAACCCCAGATTGTATATGCGGTATTAATATTTCGATTAGACATACTTTCGAGAAGTTTACTATTGAAAACCGTAAAATGGGTCGATGATCGTCCGAAACAATCCATGAAAATATTGTTAAAAATACAAATTTTTGACAACAGTACATACAGCTTCATTTTTATATGTTGTTGTTGTATTTAGTTTTTAAACACTAAAGGTTAACGGCGGAAAATAACAACATGTATAAAATGTTTTTATTATATACACGATATGTCGATTTTTAATCTGAAAATAGGGAAAGAGTACATAATACCCCTCCATAGGGTGTACTAGAAAAACAATTATTTTCAAAATATTTCCAATTTTTTTTGTACAAAAATAATTTTGCACAAATTTAAAGCAAAAAATGTGACGTCAATATCTGAATGTTGCTATTGATTTGGCAAATGGGGTGTAGTAGTGACATCTCTATAAATTGTCCATGTATTTGTAAAAATCTATTTGTATTAGTAAGAGTGTGTATGTGTTTAGTATCTGTGTATGTATGTTAATTAGAGTTCATTTAACTTGTTGTTTGACAACAGCTGAGCAATATCGTGAACATGGTACGTTTTTTTTTCTTTCTATTTTCTCAAATGCGTTCGTTTATTCCAATGCATGTGACAGATAGACAGACAAACGGGAGGGACAGACTGAGTGACAATAGCAAATACGACTGATAGATAGATAGATGGCTGGTTGGTTAGATTATGGATGGATGGATTGTTTAAATGGGTGGAGGAATAACAATAAAGATGAATAAATAAATAGATGAATTGCTTATACTTTGGCAACATTTGAAATATACGTTTGTTTTTTTTTTGCAATTTTCTTATCGTTTACAGTTCCTTGATTTTCTTAGTTCATTTTCCAAATTATTTGTATACATCTGCTGGCGTTTGTTTTCGTTTTGCTTGGTTTCTTTTCTATAACAAGCTGAAATATTCTTACGCACCTTTTGTTCAAATAATTCGGTGATTGTGTGACTGTCACTTGTAGTCGTCTGCAAATAAAAAGTATTTTAAATACATTCTATTTAGTTTATTATGTCATTTTCTTTTTCGATTTCTTTTCTTGTGTGTTTTTTTCTTTTGCTACAATTTGTTTGATTTTAACTATTTTTAGAAATGTGTGCAAGACATTTTTTTTTTAAATTTGTTTTTTAATTTATTTTTAACAATAATTTAAATACTTTTTAATGCAGGTGCATGGAGATAGAGTGTTACATTTTTTCAATTTATTAAAATATTTTTTTTTTTTAATAAACTGAGCTCGCTTGCGAACAGTGCTATCTTGAAAATCTTCCTTATACATTATTTCTCGAGAAATTTTTTAGAGGTTTGAGAACTAAAACTAAATATAAAACACTACCATAGACTATAAAGTAGACTATAGACTATGCTATAAACTAGACTATAGACAAGACTATAGACTAGACTATAGACTAGACTATAGACTAGACTATAGACTAGACTATAGACTAGACTATAGACTAGACTATAGACTAGACTATAGACTCGACTATAGACTAGACTATAGACTAGACTATAGACCTGACTATAGACTAGACTATAGACTAGACTATAGACTAGACTATAGACTAGACTAGACTAGACTATAGACTAGACTATAGACTAGTAGACTAGACTATAGACTAGACTATAGACTAGACTATAGACTAGACTATAGACTATACTATAGACTAGACTATAGACTAGACTATAGACTAGACTATAGACTAGACTATAGACAAGACTATAGACTAGACTATAGACTAGACTATAGACTAGACTATAGACTAGACTATAGACTAGATTATAGACTAGACTATAGATTAGACTATAGACTATAAACCGGATTATAGACTAGAAGTTTATAAGTTAAAAAAAGTACCATGGGGGTGAATACAACAGTACTAAGTTTTCGGCTGCCGAGAGCCGACCATTGCTTTAGTACTTCAAATTCGTTAATCGTTGAAACATTATACATTTATAGCTTTCGACCGTATCATAAAATTTTATGACTTTTTTAACATTTTTATGGTTTTAAAAATTTTTGGAAGACTTGCAAGTATTTTCCTCTATATTAAAGGTTTAATATTTTATATATCCTGCCTGACTCCTGTTTATTATTTGTATTGTTTTTTCGTTCAATAAAACGATGTCTACATATCAACAAGTTAAGGATATTATTAGCTTATCTGTTGTTCTTGTTGTTATATAGAGAAGTTGTTCTCTTGTTTTTTTCCACATTTTTGATTATCCTTATCTTAACAACTGTTCCAATGTATAAATATGTATTTATTTTTATATATTTTTCTTTAGTTTTCTCTTATTTTTTTTATAAAAACGTGCTGGTAGTATTATCTTTATGTTGTTCTTTAAATGACCATTTTGTTTGAAAATAATGACATTTGCCAAACAGCCATTTTGTAAAGGAAAATTTTCAATATTTTAGGTAAAAGACTCTCAACTCAACTCTTTAAAAATAAAGTTTTTTCAATATACAATTTTTAAATTCAACTGTTATATAACTATTTAGCAAAAATAACAAGTTTGTTTACATACTTTACTATATTTCCGTCTAATCTATTTACTTCCTTTTTCCATATTTTATTATTTATTATCGTTAAAATAATAATATTTTATTATAGTGTACTACCCCCCTTATTCACAAACAACATTTTTATTATATAAAAGGTTTATAAAACAAAATTTCCATAAAAAATCTAATTTATAAACTGTTTATAAAATAAAAATTTTGTTTGTGAATAAGGGTACATCTAGAATATATTGTTATTTTGTTATCATCAGTTTTTGAATTAACATTTGCCAATTGAAATAATATTTTCAAAATCCCTCAATATTTTTGTTAGAAAATAAAACCATAATAATAACCCTCAAATCTATTTATCATAATGCATACAAGGAAGAAAAACAAAACAAATAATAAAAATAATTTGTCATCAAAAATTTATGATTAATAAAACATGTAGTATTTTGTATGTTTTTATTTTTGGTTTTGTTTGCAACATCATAAACGTCCTCGTATCACAAAATATTACAATTGACGCCACATGTATGAAGCAACCAAATGAAAACGAAATAATAAGAAAAAATCTTATAATCATAGTTTAGCACTTGCAAGAAATGTCTGCAAAATATTTATTTATTATTGTATCGTACATTTACAATTATTTTATGTCAAAATCACAAAAGGAACGCAGAACCACAGAAGTTCGAAACTTCTTTGTTGTTTTTTTATACCCTACATCTATATATTGGTCCTACACCCACCTAAAGTATACCAATCGGCTTGGTATCACTTTCTGAGTCGATTTAGCTATGTTCGTCTGTGTGTCCATGTAAACCTTGCGCACTCTACAGATCGCAGTTTTCAAGATAATTGGATGAAATTTGTATATACTCGTTAGTTAGTTAGTTAGTTAGTTAGTTAGTTAGTTAGTTAGTTAGTTAGTTAGTTAGTTAGTTAGTTAGTTAGTTAGTTAGTTAGTTAGTTAGTTAGTTAGTTAGTTAGTTAGTTAGTTAGTTAGTTAGTTAGTAGTTAGTTAGTTAGTTAGTTAGTTAGTTAGTTAGTTAGTTCGTTCGTTAGTTAGTTAGTTAGTTAGTTAGTTAGTTCGTTCGTTCTTCGTTCGTTCGTTTTGTTCGTTCTTCGTTCGTTCGTTCGTTCGTTCGTTCGTCGTTCGTTCGTTCGTTCGTTCTTCGTTCGTTCGTTCGTTCGTTAGTCGTTTCGTTCGTTGTTCGTTTCGTTCGTTCGTTCGTTCTTCGTTCGTTCGTTTCGTTCGTTCGTTCGTTCGTTCTTCGTTCGTTCGTTCGTTTTCGTTCGTTCGTTTCGTTCGTTCTTCTTCGTTCGTTCGTTCGTTTCGTTCTTTCGTTCTTTCGTTCGTTCGTTCGTTCGTTTTCGTTCGTTCGTTCGTTCGTTCGTATCGTTTCGTTCGTTCGTTCGTTCTTTCGTTCGTTCGTTCGTTCTTCGTTCGTTCGTTTTCGTTCGTTCGTTCGTTCGTTCGTTCGTTCGTTCGTTCTTCGTTTCGTTCGTTCGTTCGTTCGTTTCTTCGTTCGTTCGTTCGTTCGTTCGTTCGTTCGTTCGTTCGTTCGTTCTTCGTTCGTTCGTTCGTTCGTTCGTTCTTGTTCGTTCGTTCGTTCGTTCGTTTTTCGTTCGTTCGTTCGTTCGTTCGTTCGTTCGTTCGTTCGTTCGTTCGTTCGTTCGTTCGTTCGTTCGTTCGTTCGTTCGTTCGTTCGTTCGTTCGTTCGTTTCGTTCGTTCGTTCGTTTCGTTCGTTCGTTCGTTCGTTTCTTCGTTCGTTCTTTCGTTCGTTCTTCTTTCGTTCTTTCGTTCGTTCGTTTCGTTCGTTCGTCGTTCGTTCTTTCTTCGTTCGTTCGTTCGTTCGTTTCTTCGTTTCGTTCGTTCGTTTCGTTCGTTCGTTCGTTCGTTCGTGTCGTTTCTTTCTTTCGTTCGTTCGTTCTGTTGTTCGTTCGTTCGTAGTTAGTTAGTTAGTTAGTTAGTTAGTTAGTTAGTTAGTTAGTTAGTTAGTTAGTTAGTTTACAGGTTAGTTCAACTATGTTGTTAACTCCCTTTTAAACCAACTAAACCTTTTTCCCTTGTAATACGAGTTCCCAAAAGTTGTTGCAATAACCTCAAGTAAATGCATACGACTTCCTAGAGTTTACGTCAAGCAGCATGAACTCTGAAGACATAATAAAATCAAGCCACAAAAAACAATAATAGAAAAAGTTTTTCGGTGTTTTTCTCACTTTGCCAAAAATACACAAGAGGCAATGAATTTCGTGAATGTTGTACAAAAATATGTATTATGCAGAGGCAGGCATGTTAGGGAATACAAAAAAAAAACGAAACAACAAAAGTTGCCAAAAATAAAACACGAAAGACAAAAAAAATGTATTAAATAAAATGAAAATAATAAATAAATTTCTAAGTATTTTTAAAAAAGTTATTTGCTCTAACATACAACTATAGCACAGATACCGCAGATAGACAGAGGAGGGCAGGACAGACAGATTTATCTATATAGAAAAGTGTACTGGTGTGCAAGCATGTGGTATGTTGCATGTAGACGAGTAATAAGTTTTTCGTAATCGTGATACCAAACAGCAACTCATAAGATTATTGTCAAGTACATTGTCAAGGCATAAACAAAAATTTCAACGACTATATCGTGCTGTGTGTTGTTGTTGCTGTTGTTTTCTTTTTAACTCGTAAAGGAAACTTATCTTATGTGCAACAGCAGTATGCAACACTTTCATCAATTATTTCTATTCTCAACTGTGGGCAAACATTGACTGTTACACTGACGTAGTACTCGTAGTAACTTGTGCCAGACCCAGCAGAGGAGAAATGTTAAGAAATTTTTGTGCAAAACAAAACAAAAAAGTGCAACTAAAACATTTCATTCATTTATTCATTGTCATTAAAATGTGAGGATGTGTGGTGCTGCTTGCTGTTGGTTGGTTGATGGGTCCGTGTGTCCGTTTTACATTTGGCCGTTTCTGTAAATATGTAGAAACAACATAAATGTCTTTTTATAGTTTAGAAAGGGATGTGTTGAGGGGAAGTTTTGTGGGAGTAGCAGGTGGTAGAATGCTCTTGATGTTTTAATTTTTTTTTGTTGCAATTTCTGTTGTTCTGTTTGTATTGTGGTATTTGTTGCAGTTTCTTAAAGATTAAAATACGTGATATTTTTTTAATGGTACATGACTTGAGGGTTGTTCTTCTTTTTCTACTTTTTTCTATTTTATTTTTAAACTAAAAATTCTAACAATGAATTTGTTTTGCCATCGTCAACAATAGTGAGATCGACAACAACAATAAAATGTTAGTTTCATTTGTTTCCCTCTGAAACTACTTCCGTTTGAACTTGAATCACACGTTTGTCTGTTGGACTACATTTTGTGCACAATGAAATATTTAAATACATTTTCGAAATATTTTCATTTACTTTTTATGTGCCAAACTAAAGGGGAATCTTTTCTGTGATAGATATTACTTGTCTATTGTTTCATTCCGTGCTTTTTTTTTCTTAATTACTTTTGGCGAAATGGCAACTTGCATGCAAAATGTTTATTTAATATTTAAAAATAAAAAGAAATACCACAAATTGTTGTGTTTTAAAAAGTGAATGAATGGTACACGGAAAGAAAAGTTTATTTAATTCATAATTACATTTAAAGTAATTAAAAAGTTAAGAACAAAAACTAATAAAATGCTCCAATTTTGTATTTCATCTTAAATTTGAAATTCTCATCATTCCTAAGCTAATCAAACATTTCTTCACTTCGTCAACATCTAATTAATATTTCATTATAGGAGTTGCTTATTTACGCCTTTCCAACTACAAATAGTATGTAAATTTTTCCTCAATTCTCCTGTGATTACCACCACAACGCTCATTTTAATAACTATGACATTTTCATCTTTCACACCACCCAAATTTAAAGTTTAGTTAAGTATGTATGAATGTCTGTCTGTGTGTTCCTATACATTGCTATGGATATACATATTGTGATTAAAGTAGATAAGTACTCGTTACTCGCATATAAATATTCTATGAATTTTGGTTTAGGACTTTGCATATTAAATTAAAGTACAACCCCTTTAATCCAAACAATTTGTAATGCCTGAAATTTGTAATAGTAGTACTTCGTATGTAAATCCACACACACAAACACACCTACGAGTAATCGTGGTTGGAATAACTAACCATTGAAAATATGTGAAATATACGAGGCGCACCTAACCGTTTTATTTTGTTTGTTGTAGAAAATTTTGGTTTGAAAAGCTTTTTTTTGTTGTAGTTGTAAACAAATTGTAGAAAATTATTTTTAAGGAACTATAGTTAAAAAAATTTTTTTGGGTAAAAAAGTTTTTTGAAAAATTTTGTGAATTGAATTTTTTATTGGCTGTTTAAGTTGAAAGCTTAAAAAGCCATTTTTTGTGAAGAAAGTTTTGTTTGTAGAAAAAATTTTTTACAGTAAAAATAAAAAAACTCTTTTGTATAAAATAATTTTTTAAAAGATTTTTCTCAAATTTTTTTAAAGCTTTCTTCCTGAAAGCCCATTTATAACATAATTTTTTAAACAGTTTTCATAATTTTTTTTTTTTTTATATATTTTTTAAACTTACATATTTTTAAGGGATTTTTTGAAGGAAGAAAATTATAAAAAAACTTTTCATGAGTTTTAATTTAATGAAAATACTCATATTTTTGTGAAAAGCTTTAATTTTTTTCTATATAGAATATTTTTTGAATTTTGTTTACATGATTTTTAATAAAAATGTAAAGAAAAATTTGTAAAAATGATAAAGAAAAATTTTTTGTATAAAAAAGTAAATTTGTTTTTATAAATTTTTTTTTCAATTGTTTTTATTTATAAGAACTAACTTTTTTGTTAGAAAGTTTTTCTTTCTCAAAAAGCGTTTTAAAAAGGTTCTTTTCTGTGAAAAAAACTTTTTACCAAAAAAGTGAAAAAATCTTTTAATTAAAAAGTGTTTTTTCTGCGAAAAAAGCTTTTTAACAAAAAATACTTTTTTGTAAAAAATTTAATGCTTTAATTCTTGAAAGCTTTTCTGAAAAAAGCTATTCTATATTTTGATAAATATAAGTATAATACAAAATTGTTTTTTCTGTGAAAAAAGCTTTTTAATAAAAGGTGAGTTTTTTCTGTGAAAAGGCTTTTTAATAAAAAAGAGATTTTTCTGTGAAAAAAGCATTTTAACAAAAATATTAGTAAAAAAATTAATTCTTTAATTCTTGAAAGCTTTTCTTAAAAAAAGCTATTCTATATTTTGATAATTACTAGTACAATAAAAAAATTTTTTCTGTGAAAAAAGAATTTTAATAAAAGGTGTTTTTTTCTGTGAAAAAAGCTTTTTAATAAATGGTGTTTTTTTTTAAATAAATTTAATTTTAAAAATTTTTGAGAAAATATAGATTTTTTGTAGAAAGCTTTTTTGTTGGTTTTTTTTGCTATAAAAATATAAAAATTTTGAAATTTTTTGAAAATGTGAAATAAAGCATTTTTTTAATTTTTGAAAAAAAAGCCTTTTCTTATTGAAAAAAAAAAAAAAAAATTAAAAAAAATTCTTCTTTTTGTACAAAGATTTTTTTCAATGCTTCTCTATAAAGGTTTATTTTGCTAAAATGATTTTAAGATTAAAAAGTTTTTTTTGTTTTTTTTTTTTTTTTTTTGTGAAAAAAGCTTCTTAATAATAGGTGTTTTTTTGTGAAAAATGCTTTTTTATAAAAAAATAATTATTAGAAAAAAAAATTTTTTAAATTTTGAGAAAATATAGATTTTTTGTAGAAAGCTTTTTTGAAAAAAGCTTTTTTGTTAGATTTTTTTCGTCTATAAAAATAAAAAAATTTAGAAATTTTTTAAAAATGTTAAATAAATATTTTTTTTTAATTTTTGAAGTTAAAGCTTTTTCTTATTGAAAAGGCTTTGCAAAAAAGTTTATTGAATTTCTAAATATTTTTAAGCTTTTTAGTGCAATATTTTAAAATCGGTAAATTTTAGTAAATTAAATAAAAGCAAAATAATATTTAGGAAAATAAGCTTTTTTTAAGCGATTTATGTACGTTTTTGGCGTAAATCGTGCTTCACTTTTGGAAAAGCTTTTATTTTTTTACATGAACTTTATATTAAACATTTTACTTAATATTTTGTAGTATTTTTGTTTGATTTTCCATCCTCGTATCTTCCTGCATTAGTTTGATTACATTAAAGTAATCATTAAAAATTATGTGGTAACAATGTGTTTTACATACAAATATGTAAAAAATTTATATAAACAATGGAATGTGGTGTCCTGTAACCGAACACATATACATATATATAAATACACATGTGGACTGGAAAATAAGCGAGAGTTTTAAAAGTAAGATTGATTTTAAGGGAGTAGTTGGTGCTCAGTAGTTGAAGAGGATCTTTCTTTTTATTTCACTAAACAAAGTTGTCTGAACATCCTATCTATTAAGTTTGTAGATTTTCCTATGTTCTAGGAGATGAAGAACTAGTCGTCTCTCTTCTTCATTACAATGATACTCTGATGATCCCCATAATGTTGTGTCTGAAAGATGACCATCATATATTTCTACTATTAGGATTGCTTCACTTTCCATTTTAGATCTAGATTAAGTATTCTTTATGGAATAAAATAGGTATGATGCATACACCTATTTTTCTATGCACATGTGTACATACTAACATATTTATATGTATGCATATAAATATGTGTAATTTATTTACTTTATTCAAATTTATTTTGTATAGTTCTTTTTCATGTCAGTCATGTTATTATTAGCTATTTACTTTATACTTAATATTTACACCATTTCCCTCGGGTATGATCAAAAGAAATAAAAATTACATTTGAAAATTCCTATAAAGAAATATACATATATTTTTTAAAAAGAATTTTTAATGCATATTTGTTTTCTAAATAAACTAAAACAAGTATACATACATATGCAAATGTATGTATATGTGTGTAAGTTTGCTAATATAGAAATGGTGTTGTTGTTTGAGTGTGTGTTAGTTACAAAATATGCATACATATGTCTGTGTTACTGACGGTATAACGTTTGTAATGTCAACCATTATAAAGGGAAATATTGTACATATGAGTCTATTATAAAAATGGTTGAAATTTTCTGTTGCTGCTACTTGCTGTTGTTATTATATTTTTGGTCTACTATATGGTTGCTATTATGTCTGTCCATTTTCATAGTTGTGTTTTTGTGTAACAACAAGCCCCCAGTGACTTTTACCCAGTTACTCTAGGAAATGAAGGAAAAAAGAACTAAAACAAAAACTGAAAAAAATTAACAATAAGGGCACTTGTGTTAAGGAATAAAAGAAACAAAATCATATAGTACAATAAGCACTTAAACTAACTAGAGACAGTGGTAGTGGTGTTAGAGATCGGCAAGCTAAATTATAATTTAATGATTATTAAATTATATGTAATTGAGAAATCAGGGAATATTGTAAAACTGACAATAATAGAAAAACAAGTTTCTCTCCTTAAAATAAGTAGTTTTTTCTGGCCCACTGTTTCTGCTGTAAATGTATGAATATGACTTTACCATAAATTATTTACAAAATCATGTTGCAACAACAGTGTAGCTGTAAACCAAGTAGTAATTTTTTGTTTTTTTTTGTTGCTTTCAAATGAATGAATCATTTGCTTTTATTCTTTTAACTAAATTTTTGTTTCATCAAAATTAAAAGGAGAACGAAACACTAAAAAGGAAAGGGCGTAGTATGTAGCAACTTAATGGACAATCAAAATAAAAGTTTTAACTTAAACAACAACAGCAGCAGCAACGACAACAACAAAAAAGAAAACTTTGTAAAAGTAAAATGTCTGCACTTTAACAGCAACAACAATAAAGTTAAACAAAAAAGTTGAAAAAAAAAAAAAACACTAAACAATATAGAAACTACTTAAAAGTTAAGCAAATTATGGTGAAATGCTGATGGTATACTTTTTACCACAAAATAATAAAATTGGACCATATTTTTTTAAAGCAATTTTACTGTTTTATAAAATTTAAGCTTTAAGCTTTTTTATACCTTTAGAACAATATATTGGGAAAATTTCATCTATCTGCCTGATCCCTAGGGTTCAACTACAGACAGACGGACGGTTTGATAGACGGAAGGATGGACATATCTAGATGGAATTTGGAAATTTACAAAGACCAAGATTTTATATTTAACTAATTTTTTTATAAAATAATCTTAATGGATAATATTTTAGGAAAATTTCATTGTTACCTCTGGATCCCATTGTATCTTTAAGGGGCAGACGGACAGACAGAAAGACGGACAGACAGACAGACGGACAGACGGACAGACGGACAGACAGACAGACAGACAGACAGACAGTAATAATCTCCTTCAGAAAAGGATAGTCATATCTAGATCGAATTTAGAAATTTACAAAGACCAAAAATTTATATTTTACTAAATTTTAAAAAAATAATCTCAATAGATAATATTTTGGGAAAATTTCATTGTTACTTCTGCATCCCATTGTGTATTCAATAGACAGACAGTAATTTTAATAAATTTCAAAAAATAATCTCAATAGTAATATTTTACGAAAATTTCATTGGTACCTCTGCATCCCATTGTGTATCCAATGGAAAGACAGTCCGTCTGTCTGTCTTTTCTAGTAATCAAACTTCAAGACACATTTT
This sequence comes from Lucilia sericata, assembly GCF_015586225.1. Taxonomy (NCBI): domain Eukaryota; kingdom Metazoa; phylum Arthropoda; class Insecta; order Diptera; family Calliphoridae; genus Lucilia; species Lucilia sericata. Next base: position 142,395 of record NW_023994665.1, on the reverse strand, counting down.
TGAAAAAAGATTTTTGGAACACACAAGCTCTTCTATTGTCTCATGAACAAAGCTGATTAAATTTTAAATTTTAAAGCGAAAGAATCCTATACTTACTTAACCTTTTCTAAAGCACTATCTGCGCTGTATGCTAATTTAACTTTTTAAAAATTTTCTCTCTTTCTTAAATATTTATCTTATTTTACACTTTCTCGAATACACAAAACTTAAATAAGGATAAGCAGGAAATGTAAACATTGAATTATTTAGAAAAGTAAATAAATACTGTATACGTTTTTTTTTTGTTGTAAAGAACAAACACACACACACACACACCTAGAAGCAAGACTTCAACACAAAAACACTGCATTGCAAATATAAGCAGCAGCACCCTAAATCCAAACAACAACAGCAACATTAGCAGCGTGCCACTATAGCAACAACTAACTCAAAAGTCAGTTGCACTGCACGTACAAAAAATTGTTTCGTTTTCTAGTCACTTGTTTTTTTTCTTACTTGTCTTTTGAAAATTTTTATTGAAAATTGTCGACTGCGTGTGAAGACGACAACCAAAAGGATGTAAGAGTGAGTGAGTGAGTGGGTGGGCGTATGGTTGATGGTAATTTTTAGCTGTTTGACGTAGAAAAAGAAGAAGAAAAATAAAACAAACAAAAAATAGCATAACAATTCAATTACGCCACCGTGTACGTTGAGTATTATGGAAACTGACAGCGTAAAACAAACCATATTATGAGATGAGATGAAAGAAGAAACATGTGCATGTGCTTAAAATCATGTTTGTTTAAATTAAAGAAACTTCTTGCATGTCATCATCATCATCATCGTCGTCGTCACTAACATCGTTATTTTAGCGAACAAACATTGAAAAAGGAAAAATATAAATAATAAAATTGTTTATAGAAAAGGGTGTCTGTCCTCTTCTAGTTAGATAGAAAGTTAATCATATGCTGTGCAATATCTACTAGTAAAATATACAAAATGTTTAATTTAAATTAATATACATAGTATGTTTTACACTTTTTCTGCACGACTGGGCAATAAATAAATATTTTTTAAGACTTGTGTTAAACAATTTTATTTAAACTAATCAAAAGTGTCTCTTATATGAAGTTAAAAACGAAATGAAATATGTCGACATCTCGATTTCTTTTTCACAAAATGATGAATTTTTTTAGAATTTAATTTGATTTTTTTCCCAGCTCTGCACCAATTTCTTAGTCCTGATTTTGGCCATAACAAAATAATTACAACATAGAGCTTCGCTTGCTACGTGTTATTCTTGTTTTTAGTTTATAAACACACAAACTAAGTACAAGAACAACATTTACCATATGAAGCTGTATGTTGTTGTTTTCTTGCGTCTGATTGCAAAAAATCTAATATTTTACGAAATTTTCAAAAGTTGTCTCGAATTTTTGCTCATATATCCACTGTTTATAGACAAATTTTGTAGATTTTAAATAGAAAACTTCTCGAAGTTATGTCTGACAGGTAAACTGAAGAAGCCAAAGATATCTAGGCTCTTAATTTCGGGTGCTTTACGTGAACACCTGCCGTGTTGGCCTATTTCAGGGTGGTCTATTTCAACCACTACATAAGCTTATGGGACGACTCACCACCGCCCCATTGCGCTTCTTACACGCAGGTGGCAATTTACGTATATTGAATTTCCGGTCCAGTATACGTGCACTTTGCTCAAGTACTTGAGCTATCTAATCTCTGACCATTGCTGCCGTTGCTTAACTTCCGAGATGCAAAAACATCACTTCCGTTTACACCCATGCGGATGTGATGTCCGCTGTTGAGTCGGCAACAGCACCTAGAGACGTAACCGGTAGACCGAAGTACGAATCCATCAAATAAGCCGAGACTTTGTTCTTACTCACAGGGACACACTGTGGTAAATCTTTTATGAACTATAGTTTACTCTGAACATACCCGGTCAAGGAAGGAAAATTCAATTATATCACTTGTATAAAATACCTTTCATCCATCACCATTCAACCCTTCACGCTTCTCATTTAACCGACACACTCATAAGAGAACACTCAACAAATGACGAATAGACCGACAGACGGACTACGACACGACTTGATTGGAACGATATATAAGGATCTACCGCCAATTTTTGATGGAAAATATAAGTGATCACAGATGTTCTCAGTTGGAATGGATCTACACTATATAAGCTTGGTTGACTTATATACCCGGTAGATGTGTGGTATGGGATCCAAACTTTAGCCTTAATATACCTTGGTAGTTCATAAAGTCTAGACCCTAGTCTAGTCTGGTAGCCAATGTAACTATTTTTCTTCTTCTTTTCATCTATATTTGCCACTGTGACAGTTTTCATTGAAGAAGAGGTCAAGTCGCGAGTCTATATTGAACCCAAAGTCCAGTTATTACTGCGAACAAGATCGATACGTCTCTATTAAAGGTTATAAGTGACATATTACGTTTTTTATTGAAAGAAAATCATATTAACTTGGCCGTTATGCATTAGTCGCCATTATTCCACCTAGACTATAAAAAGCAGATCGCATGCAGGCTCTTTGTCATGGGATCAAAACTAAGGTGATGTCAGCTAGACGATCCTACCTTCACAGATCATTCTTACATAGTCTGTCCAATGTGGGCTGTACTTAAGGAACTAAAGCCGATTTTAGGCTTTTCATATTAAATTGATTTTTAAGAGAAAATATCGAGTTTTGCTGGAAAATATAATTGATCTCAAATTTGTTATAGTTTCTTAATTGGAAGCCTATTTCAAGATCTGCCTACTGGTTTTTGAGTATTAATCATCAAAGATTGATTTTCGATTTAAAAGTCTTTACTATAGCCTTTAAAAATAAGTGGGCGTAAAAAAGGGCATGGCATTTTCGATTTAAAAGTCTTTTCTATAGCCTTTAAAAAGATGTGGGCGCAAAAATGGGCATGGCATCCAATCAAGATTTACTTAAGTTTAAAGATCTTACTTTGCTTTTATTAAGTAGTTATAGTACAATTGTAAAGAAGTTAAATTTTTGTTATTCTTATTATAGTCTATTTAAACTACATTACAGACAAAAATAGCTCTTTAAAAATTCATTTTTAAAACATTTGTTTTTTTATTATTATGCCTATATTTGGAATAATACATACTATTATCCATATACTACTATATTTGTTATTGTTATTGCCTTCAGTTGCTTCATTTAACAAATATTTACCTTTCCAAAACTTAGCAAAACAAACAACGAAATCTTAATTTAAAAATGTTGAATATGAGCATTCTTTCTTCAAGAGGTCCCCAAAAATAATGTTGCAATTGTTATAACAACTACTGCAAAAACAACAACAATTACAACCAGCAAATGTATTCAACATTTTCAATTATTCATCATTGTAAAATTGTGTTCATTTAAATGAATTTTTTTCTTGTTGTTTCTTACATTTTGATTTGTTGTGTTTCTTTTAGCAATTTTGTAAAGTAGTTTTTGGCAGTTTGCCATCAAAATGCCAACATTATTTTCATGTTAAAAAAAAGCAACATTTTTTTTTGTTAACCACCTCGACTTCCGTCTCTGAGCTTGTTTCGCTAAACAGTTTTAATATGTCTAGAATTGTTGAATTGGTTTTTAACTTTTCGTTTTTTTTTCTTTTGTATATTTCTGTTACGAACGCGTGCTTTTTCTTTTTTGTTGTTTTAGTGTTGCTGTTGGTGGTTGGTGGCCTTTTATACTTTCGCTTAATACTAGTTTTTTAACCACATATTGTTGTTTCTTTGTAGCTTGTCATTTAAGGAAGCTCTGCAGTTCGTATTCCTTTCCTAAAAAACGTGTTTAACATAACTTATACTCTCATACATACATATGTGTGTTGTTAATAGACTTTATCGTGTTTTTATGTAAATTTTGTAGTAAGGTGGTTTCTTGATTTACAGTTATGGAAATATTTTAAAGCTTTTGAATTTTTTGTAAATTTGGTGAAAAATACATTTATCATTAACTCATCTGTTCAAATCATATTAACATATAATACAATTTTATAAGTAAATTTCATATCAATATTAATAATTTAGTCGAATTTGACAAAGATCGTTCCATTATAGCTCCCAAAAAACTTAAAAAACTCAAAGGTTGTTGGTCTTGACCGAGTTTATTTGATTTAATTTTTAGGATTAAGTCCTTAATACGACAAGTGTTTTTGTGATGTAATAATATCTTTAGCCCCTACTGTAGAGGTGTAATAATTCCTGTATACGTTTTTTTTTACAACTTTACGATGACGATGCATGATATACATATTTTATTACATTTAGTTTATATATATTCCTATTATCGTCGATGTTTTTTTTTTTTGCTTTTTATAGGCTTTTTTTTATCAAAATTGTAATTGTATGAATAGAGCAAGTAGGAGTATTTTATACGGCTAAGCCGAAACTTAGATACCTCAAAAACATCTTATATTTGTTAGAAATTACAAATTAATATCACAAGATGGTCGTATATACATATGTCCTATATATGGACTCAGTATACCCTTCACCTTTGTGAGAGGGGTATATATACATAAGTTTGTCATTCTGTTTGTAATTTCTACAATATAATTTTCCGAGCCTATAAAGCATATATGTATATTCTGGATCCTTAGATACCAGATTCGATTTATTTTTGTCTGTCGGTCCATCTATCTGTGCTCAAGTACTCGATGACTTTTCCCCGTTACTAACTTCCGGGATATAAAAACATCACTTCCGTTTAAAACCACGCAGATGTGATGACCTCTGTTGAGTCGGCAATAGCATCTAGAGACTTATTTGGTAGTCCTAAAAACGAATCCATCAAAAAAGCCGAGGACTTAGTTCTTACTCACAGAGAACACACTATGAACATACCTGGACAAGGAAGGAAAATTTATTGGTATCGCCATTCATCCATCACCATTCAACCCAGCACACTTCTCATTCATCCGACACACTCATGGAGAACAAGATCTTCACTCACTCTAGATCCGTATAACCCCATATTACCTTCCCGTATACATTCTTCCTGTATCATATACACTTAACACTAACTCATTTCCAATGCTTAGTCCCACAGTCAATCCTCTGTGGGGTATCTGTTGACTTCGGCAACAGCACCGAACTTATTCCGAATTATAGACTTTACCCCGCATCAGTCCTTTAACCGATAGGACCGCAATACAACAAAAATGGGTCTTCATCAAGGAAACAAGCCCCGAGGTGGTGCTGTGTGTATATTAAAATCAGTTTTCAGATGACCTGAGATACCGAATCTTCAATAATTCTATCAGACAGGCCTTCGAGAAGACGATATTTCAAATCAGTAAAATCGGTTCATAAATAAGGGAGATAAGAGCAATAATCCGAGACAACATCTTAAAATTTCATCAACAATTAAAAGTTTTGTGTATGCTTTGGCAAAAAGGAAAAACAACAACATATGGCTTCATAAGGTAAATGTTGTTGTTGTATAAGCAAACTTTTAAAAAAAAGTACTTTCTGGCACTTTTTCGTCATTCAACAATTGGTACTTTTTTGAGATTCTTAGAAAAATAAAATTAGACATATAGGATCCTAACGGAATGAAAATTTATAAGATTAAACTTGTTGGTACTTTTTGATCTTCAACTGGTACTTTTTGAATAAAGAACTCTTACTTTTTTACAACCATTTTTAATATGAAGAAAAAGCTTATCAATAGAGAACATTTGTGAAAAATTTCCGCTCAATAGATAGATGGGCAATACGTACGTATATAATAGGATCGTCATAGGTTTGAATAAGGTCCTACAATACACATACATATGTATGTATTATATGTTTTGTGGTTCTATGACTGATATGTTACAAACGTAATAACAATAACAAACCGCCCATATCTTTTGATAGTGGGTATAATAAGGAATAGGAAAACGGAAAGCATTGTAAGCGTGTGTGTTATGTAAAGTGTGTAGTATTTACGAGTATGTAATTTATTTGTAGGCACTTTACATGGCAACACAATATTCATGAATATGCAACAATTGTATGTCTAAATGTAGTTTCAAAATATACACTTCTACACAAAAATGGCTTGAAAAATGTATTTGATCAGAATAGAGACTTGTTACAGTGTATTTCAATTTTCTGCTTTAATATTTAATATTTTATAATATGCTCATTCTATGTTTAGTTTAGTTGTTGTATTTTAAATTATTAGTTAAAATTTAAAGTTGTTATAACAATTTCAAATTTCCAGCTAAAACATGGGGGGGATTTTGTTTTTCAACAATTGATTTATATTTTCTATACATAATAACTGTTATTCAATAAAGTCTTATTAAATTTCACAACAATTTAACAAAATAAATAACAAAAATTCGGTTTAATTAAATTCATACCTTGTTCAACGTTAACAATGTTTTATGTATGTGTATCAATTACCGCAATGACCTTGTATTGATTTCAATTTATTTTTACACAATTTTGGCAAATTTCCACAAATAATTGAAGACGAAATAAAGACAACAAACATACAATAAAATGAAAGAATAAATGAAAAATGAAAAAAAAAAAACATTAAACAACACTCAATTATGACAAAGTCCAATTATGAAATCATTTACTGTTTCTCGGCGTTTAATAATTTTCACACAATCATCGTACATTTACAAAATGATTCATTTTTTTATTTTTTTTTTGCTTTTAATGCTGTCATTTCTAAGCATTTAAACAAATTTTTAATAAATTTTACAGTTTTAATTTATATCAATGACATTAATTTGCTAATTTTTTTTCAATCTTTTTTCATTTTAGATTAAAAAACAAGCAACGTCAACCTCCCCAAAATGCAACGTTCTAAATGACGTCACGTTTTTTGAAAATTTATCAAACCGTTCTAGTGGAGGACGGATAGCAGTGTGTGGCAGCGGCGGTTTCATTCTATAATTTTTTCTGCGGAAAATTATTATAGAAAACCAATTGTGATATTTTTTTTAGTTCATTTTCATTTTAAACTAAAAATACTAAAAGTACGTTTAAACTTTTAATTGCAACATAACTTTTATATTCTGAAAAAAAAACGCAAATAATTAAGTTGTATTTTTATGGTTTACCTCTAAAAACACTTAATTTTCATTTTAAGTTTTTTCTACAATTATTTTTTACGATTTATAATTTCCATAAATGTAAACGTGGTATTCATTTACTTCATTTAAAGCAACAAAAAAAAGACAATTTTAAACTACAAAGTAGCTAAAAACAGAAGAGAAAGAGCTAAAAACTAGAATTACCCTTAGTGGCCAGAGAGAAGACCTTTTTTTTGGAAAAGGGGAGGCTTTATTTATGTTTGTATTTAATACAGTCGCCATGTCACATGGGGGCGGCCAGGAATGTTTGTAATATTTCCAGCTGATGAACTCATCTTGATGACATACGGTGCTGCTATACCTCGTATAAGTCCACGACCAACACTCGATTGCCTGCGTGAACCTCAAGTACCAATTGTTATACCTGCCCGAAGTTTACCTCCCCCCTCTTCATCGTCGTTAGCCACGTTACCAGCACCGGCACCATCGACAACTGCATCGGCCCCAGCAACTACTTCCAGCAGCTTTTTTGCACGCTTTAGGGGTGATCAGCAGCAGCAACAACAACAGCTGCAGCAACTACAGCAACAGCAAGAACAGTTGTCATTGAATATACCCGACGAAGAAATTGAGCAATATCCGGTTTATACTCCAGAACCGTTAGCCCATAGACTTTTACACTCCACTTACGAACGTCCCGTATTACCTACGATTTTAGAGAGACCTTCACCCACTCCTTCACCTACGCCAATTCCATATACAACACCGACACCGCCTTTGACTCCCACACGTCGCAGTTCTAAAACATCATTGAAAAGATCAACTCCCGTGCTACGTAGACCGGAAGCACAACTAGCAACACCTCCTCAGTTGTTAACACCTATGTATAATGATTTAAATATGCGTTCGTCACAACAACACCAACAACAACCAACTTCTTCTTCCCGACCAACTCTAGAACGTTCAACAGCCTTGCGTGAATCTACCCCCTTGAGATATAATGAAGATCCTGGCATGGCCATGGGTGCTCATCTTTATCCGCCTATACAATATCCTACCGGATCTTTAGAACATCCCAGTCGAGAAAGTAGTCCTAGCATACTTGTCGAACCGCCCGAAACAGACCCCACAAAACCTCGTTTGGGTCCTGGTTGGGGGCGTCCCATGTCGCCCATGGAACTACCGCCTGAACCCTCTACATCACAGAAATCTCCCTCTAGTAAATCGCGCATGTTAAGACCTAAACTACATATACCACTTGGAAGACTGGGTCGTTCATCGTCCAGCGATCACAAAGAATCTCATAGACTGCGAGAAGATTTAGAATTACAAGTAGAAAATCCCATATTTAATACAGAAAACTTAAGACAACTTAACTTTGATGCTTTCTTCGATTCCGGTGAACCTGTCTACAAGCTGCAACCAAAAACACCTGCCACCGCACCCATGGACGGTTCAATGGGTGCCACTTTACCGCCTCTGGATAACTATGCCGGGGTGTATGATTCGCCGCGTAAAAACCGTAATACCTCATCGTCGGGTGGCCTGTTTGCCCGTTCGCCCAAAGAGGATAAACTTCTTAGTTCACGTTCCAAAAGTACCGAACAATATGATCCCATAAGAGAAGGACGAGCCTCATCTGTAGGTCCGGCCGCCGGTTCCGCTAGCGTGGCTAGTGGTGGCAGCGGTGGTGGTGGCGGCGGCGGCAGTACAAGTGGTGGTGGTGGTGTGCCCCAGAAAGGTGACAGGTGCCCCCAAAAATTACTTTTTTACAAAAATCTAATCTCATTGTTTACAGCTTGACAAAGTATATTTATTAAATAAACAAAAAACATTGCCTAACGTTTCTGCTCTCACTCTCTTGCTGGTGTTGTCACGTGTGAGAGAGTGGGAAAATAGCAATGGATCTGTTGTCTTCTAACATTTTTGAAACAAAATTACTAGAAAAATAAGTAAAATGAATGCCGCTAACATTTTTCTATTTATATTTATGTTAAAGTTTGCCTAATTTTTTATGCTTTTTATTAACATGTTTTTTCTCTTTAAAGTGAAACTGCACTGCACAGCAAAAGAGAAGAAAATTTGGTAGAGAATTTGTTTGACATGTAGGGCAGAGTTAGGCAAATAGCTCTTTTATGAGGTTTATTGTTTTTTGTTCATATATGTACATGAATATATGCTCTAAAATTTATTAAAAACCAAAACCACTTCGCACTCTTTGCGTATGCCTGATAAAGAGCAAGTATTGGCAAAGAGCTTTTAATGCATATGCAAGTCAGTTTCGTAGTCAATAGCCAAGTACATAGACTTCTCCATAAACTAGTCCACAGACTTATCAGTAGAAAAATTCATAGACTTGTCCATAGACTTGTCAATAGATTGGTCTATAGTACGTACAATAGTCAACGGAGTTGTTCATAGACTACGTCATTGATTAAAACTTATTCTAATTATAAATTAGTCTATAAATGTCCATGGTCTTGTTTATAGACTACTCCATAGTCAAGTCGATAGATTAATCCTTATCTGGGTTAATATAGTAGACCTTAAACTATTCGAATTTGCAATAAGTCCATAGATGGACTACTCCCAGATTAGCTTCTGTCTAAGCTAATAGGCTAGTCCATAGACAAGTCAGTATACTAGTCCATATATCATTGGCAATAGATTCAAGATCTACTGCTTCAATTTGCCGTGTTTGTTGGGGAGCTTGTAAGAGAGCTTTAAATCTGGCGACGGTCAAATATAGAGTTTTACAGTTAAACTACAAGAAAAGATTTGAAGAAGAATTTAACAAAACTATGAACTCGAGCTTGATTAATAATTTGATTTAAAAGATTTGATTTAGACATCGACATTAACATTTCCTAACATTGACATGGTTATTGATATAAACATTGCTAAAGACATTAACGTAGACATTGATGTAGCCTTTAGAATAGACTTTAACATAGTCATTGCCATAGAAATAACATTGTCATTGACATTGTTATAAATTTGAAGTAGACATTAACATAAACATTGTCATTGACATAAACATGGACATTGATAGACATTGATATAAACATTTTTAAAGACATTAACGTAGACATTGATATAGACTTTAGAATAGACATTAACATAGACATTGCTATAGAAATAACATTGTCATTGACATTGATATTAATTTGAAGTAGACATCAACATAAACATTGTCATTGACATAAACATTTTCATAGATATTGATATCAATTAGATTGACATTGATATAAACATTTTTGAAGACATCAACGTAGACATTGATATAGACTTAAGAATAGACATAGACATTGTCATTGACATAGACATTGACATTGATATAAATTAGATGTTAATATAGACATTGCCATATAAGTAACATTGTCATTGACACATATATTGATTTACATTTGAAGCAGACATTAACATGGACATTGATATAAATTATCACTGACATTGCTATAACTTAGATGTTAACATAGACATTGCTATATAAGTAACATAGTCATTCACACAAATATTGATTTACATTTGAAGCAGACATTAACATAGACATTGACATAAACATAGATATAGACATATATTAGATCATACACTTTGCCATATAAATAGCATTGTCATTGACAATGATATTAATACTGGCATTGACATTAATATAAATTTGAAGTAGACATTAATATAGACTTTCTTACAAATACTTGAGAATTTAAAGTTTTCTGAATAAAAGTTCTGCAGTGCGGTTTCACTTTTTGTACTTTAATACTAAACTAAACTTTTTTTGTCAGTATTATTTTATTACTTTCTACTAAACACAAACATTTTGTAATAAAAAAAAAAATTCGTTTAATGTTTTGTTCTGGTGTTTTGTGTGCGCGTGTTTCTCGCATTACTTTAATTGCTTTCAAACTCTTGCTTCGTTTTTTTTTCTCGTTTATTGGATTTTATTTCATTTCAATTTTCATCTCCGGGGAAATTACATTGCATAGAAAACAGGACTTGAAAAAATAAGTCCCTTTTTAAATTATTTAACCCCGTTCATATTAAAAATGCATTAAAAACACTTATCCGCCTGTCATTTAGCGTCAATAAATGTCAGTCACTAAAGTAAAAACAGCGACAGAGTGCATGAAATAAAATTTTATTAAAAAGAAAAAAAAAATGGCAACAAAAAAAAAAACTTGCAATTTGCACAACATTTAGTGTGTTCAAAATAGGAAAAACTAATGCACTAAGGGAAATAGTAATAAGTACACTACAAAATAGTTTATATTCTTATACATAAATTTTCCTAGTTTAAAAAATCATTAGGGGATTCGAATTCAAGCCCAAATGAATATTAGATTAATAATATAATTTAAAGTGTACCTATTATTTTATGCCTGAATGTGTATAGTACATATAAAGTTTGTTTGTATCATATAGGAACACCTAAATACACACATGAAAAGTTTAACTATTTAGTTACAAAACTCAAAACAAATACATTTCTGGGAAAAACTAAACAAATAGTATGGAACACCATTAGTTTCCAAACTCAAAATGTTTTATTTTTGTATGATTTTTTGACTTTAAATTAGAGTTTTTTTTAATGTTTGTAAAACTTTTTAATTTAATTAAAAGATAATTTTTAGAGTTTGATTTTTCTAACATTTATTTTTGCTGTGTTAGTTGCTGATTTTAAAAATTGTTTAATTTGTTTTAAATTAAAATTTGATTGATTAATTATTGCGATTTAAACGATGAACTAATATTGTGTTGTGTTTTTTGTAAACATTTAGATTTCTTGGGAAAATCTTCAAGTGGTCCAAAAAGTCGTAATTTCTTTGGGTGGAGGGGACCACGGGGTGGTTCCCTTAGCCCACAATCTAGTATGGCGTCCTATAATGGAGTGCTTAAGGATTACGGTCACAGTAGTTTAAATGAGGCTTTTAAATCCCAAAATAATGTCAACTTTAAATTGATTAAAACTGGTAAGTGAGCGAATGTTATTTTATTTAAAAATTTTGTTAAAAATACATAAAATCAAATCAAATTTTCATACAAAATTTGTTCTATAAACCTTTGATAAATGTTTATGAATAAGGCAGTAAATCTTTAAAATCATAATAAGTAAAACTTTAAAGATTACAACTTGATTTCTATAACAATATATTATTAAGGTTCGATTTTTTTATATACATATTGCCACTTTGCAACATACTGATAAAAATCTCGTGATGATAATAAGCTCATTATTGGAAAACTGAAAGTCATTTGCAGTCAGTCAACGTCTTCTTAGTCATTGCAAGTAATCAAGCGTATAGTTTTTTTATACTTTTCCTTACTTCTTTTTTTGCTTCGCTTTCATCTCATTACCACACACATGCACAATAACTACAACTCCCACAGCTTCTACTAATGCCATTCACATTTAAAGCGATTTATGCAATAAAAAGGGAAACACCATATAAACTAGTTACATAATCATCATTAGAAGAAATAAAGTAAAAACTAAAGCATCGGCAGGGGGTGTTGAAGAAATAGGAGCTAACGACACGGCAAAGGAACTATTAAAATGTCAATATTGTGATGGGTTTAAATGGCAATAATGGTAATTGTTAATAATGAACCGAGTGCAGTCGACTAAAAACTGCCAGTCAACTATGTCAATTGGCCAATAGAATGGTGTATAGGAGCAACAAAAGAAGTTCATTAAGTGGTGTATAAGTAAATTGTATTATTGCTCCTGCTGCAACTAAAGAATGTCATGTCGCTCATTAAATGCAAAATAAAAATCATTGAGGCATTATAAATCAAATACTGGAAAATGTCAAACTTCTACTACTTTTGTAGAAAGCTGATGAAAGAAATACAAAATATATTAGGGTTTGGATTTGGTTAATAAATCAACTGATTTGCTTGAGTGTTTTATGTAATTATTGTGTAATATTTAAAGGCAATACAAAGAATTGCACTATTTTTTGATTTTTATTTAAATTTAAATTTTTTTAGCAAAATATATATGAAACTTGAACCTTTATAAAGGAGGATATCAGCTGTTTTTTTAGAGTTTTACATTGAAGGTACAACCATTTTCCCGTTGATCATTTGTTTTAAAGAAATATAAAGCTCCAAAGAAAGTTAGAAATGTATTTTTTTAGTGAAAAACTGAGCTTATTGTAAAACTTCGAGCTTTAAGTAAAAGCTTTTACTGTATTTGAGTAAAATGCGTTTAAAGTGAAAATTCTAGTTTTGTAAAAAACTAAGCTTTAGCAGAAAATCGAGCTTTTAGCTTTTAAAAAATTCCATATTTTAGAAAATACTAACTCTTTGGTAAAAACTTGAGCCTTGAGTAAAATTTCGTGTTTTTAGTGAAATTTAAATTTTTAGTGAAAACTAAGTTTTTAGTAAAAAATTTAGTTTTCAGTAAAAAATTGAGTTTTTGGTGAAAAAATCGGTTTCAGTGAAAAACAAAGTTTTTGGTGAAAAACAGAATTTTCGGTAAAAAACAGAGTTTTTGGTGAAAAACTAAGTTTTAAGTGAAAATCTAAGTTTTTAGTGAAAACTAAGTTTTAAGTGAAAAACTGAGTTTTTAATGAATAACTGAGTTTTTAATGAAAAACTGAGTTTTTAGTGAAGTACTGAGATTTTGGTAAAAAACTGAGTTTTTGGTGAAAAACTTAGATTTTGGCGAAAAACTGAGGTTTCGGTGAAAAACTGAGTTTTAAGTGAAAAGCTGAGTTTTTAGTGAATAACTGAGTTTTTAGTGAAAAACTGAATTTTTTGTGAAAAACTGAGTTTTTAGTGACAAACTGAGTTTTTAGTGACAAACTGAGTTTTTTTTTTTGAGTGAAAACTAATTTTTTGGCGAAGAACTGAGTTTTTTGTGAAAAATATGAATATTTGCTGAAAAAGCAAGTTATTAATAAAAAACTGTATTTTTAGTGAAAAACAGAGTTTTTAGTGAAAACTAAGTTTTTACTGAAAAATTAATTTTTAGTGAAAAATTTAGTTTTAGTGAAAAATTTAGTTTTTAGTGAAAAATTTAGTTTTTAGTAAAAAACTGAGTTTTTGGTGAAAAACAGAGTTTTTGGTGAAAAACAGAGTTTTTGGTGAAGAACTGAGTTTTTGGTGAGAAACTGAGTTTTTGGTGAAAAACTGAGTTTTTTGGTGAAAAAATGAGTTTTTTGGTGAAAAACTGAGTTTTAAGTGGAAAGCTGAGCTTTTAGCGAATAACTTTTTAAGTTTTTAGTGAATAACTGAGATTTTGGTAAAAACTTAGTTTTTAGTGAAAAACCTGAGTTTTTGGTGAAAAACTGAGTTTTTAGTGAAAACCCGAGTTTTTAGTGAAAACCCGACATTTTAGTAAAAAACTGAGTTTTTAGTGAAAAACTTAGGTGAAAATTTTGTTTTTGGGTGAAAACAGTATTTTTAGTGAAAATTTAGTTTTTAGTGAAAATTGTGATTTTAGTGAAAACAGACTTTTTAGTAAAAATTTGGATTTTAATGAAGATTTAGATTTTAGCAAAAGTTTTATTTCAAATTCGGATTTTAGGAAAAGTTAAAACTTAGGAACTTTATTTTTTGTGAAAAATACAGTTTTTAGTAAAAATTTAGTTTTTGGCGAAGAACTGTAGTTTTAGTGGAAATCTTAGGTTTTAGTGAGAAATTCATCCTAGTGGAAATATTTACCAAAATTTGATTAAAAAAAATCAATTTTTTAATAAAAACTCCAGATTTTAATGAAAACCCGAAGTTTCCGGGAAAACCTAGTTTTCAGTTAAAAAAGATCGAACAAATAATTATAAAATAAGAAATTTCTGAAATGCAAAAGAAAACTTCTGAAATAATATTTAAATTTTTCCACAAAAAATTACAAGTTTCTAAAACACTATAGAAATGGTGTAATAAGCACTTGTTATTTTTAAATTTCTTATTAAATAAAGAGACGAATAAAATATTTAATACCAGCTGCCATAATGACAGTTATATCACTACACACACACACTTACATTTCTATATTACTACACTTACATAAATCTGATGCAGACATATTATTTTCAATTTCAAAACAGATGTCATAATGTTTGTGACATTTGATTTGGCATAAAGAATTAAAAAAACTGAGATTTTTTGCAAACACATGGAAATAGCAATTTTATGAAATTTATTTATTTCAACACTTCTAACATAGAAAGCAAAAACGAAAGAAATGAAATTAAATTTTATTTGTAATATTTTTTAGAATTTTCCAACTAAAAATAAACATTAAAATTTTAAACAATCAAAATATTTAAACAAATCATATAAATCTTTTTATTTAATATTAAATAAAAAAAATTGGCTTAGCATGTAAATGAGTTAAGTCGGTTTTTATAAATAAGACACAGATTGTTAAAAATTTATACAATTTGAAAAAGAGTGAAGTTTATTTAAGTTCCTTTAAAAAGAATATTTTTAGCAAATTTAAAATTTATTTAAACATTAAGTCGACTTTAACTAAAACATTTTCTTTTTATAAATAAATTTCCGTTTGAACTTGAGATTACTTAAACCACAACCAAAATAGAAGTTTTTCTTTAATATTTTCTTTACGTTTGTACCGGAAATTGATTTTATCCGTATTATATATGTAACTACTACATGTTACTACAGAAAGACAGCTATTGCCACACTTGAATTTTATTTATTTAGTTTTATATTTTTATTACCCAAGAAAAACAGTAGAATAGAAAAAATAGAACGAAAATAAAATTGCAAGTGGAAGAAATTTTATTAGAGTAACTAAACTACTAGTTGTAAAAGTGATTTTAGTAGTAGTTGAATTCAAACATAAATACAATGAAATTAAAATGCTATTCTTTAAGGCAAGAAAAAATAACAGTTTATTTAAAAAGTTGATAGAAAATTATATCAATATAATACTTTTCAAAATAATCAGCAAATTTTGGATAATTTTTCTATTAAGTAACACCTAGTAATTAGTAAACTGTAGTACAGTTTTTTGTTCTTTGATTGAATTATCACCATATTATTACCATTTAAAGAAATTGCTTTTGTGGCCTTTTTCACTATAACCAACCTCACATAACTCCAAGCTACTAACACTCTTGTTATACTACACCCACAGACAAATCAAAGCCAATTTCCAACTAATGCGAATTTCTGTTTGTGGATTTGCTTTCAAAACCTATCATATTGACGATTTAAGTGCCAAAATAACTGCTAGCTAAAGGCAATAGCAAAGAAGAGAAAAAAAAAACAACTGCTGAAATTTCATAAAGCTTAAAATTGCTTTAAATCTCTTGATAGAACAATTTCACATCAACTGTTTTTTTCTCATTGCTTTTTTTTTTCTTCCTAATCGTAGTACTATTTCTAAAACACTCAATGCGATTATTTTATTTTAGTATTTCTTGTGTTTTACAAAAATTTTTCATACATTTTTTATTGAACTCAGAAATGTGTGAAATTTAGAAAAGAAAACAAATTTGTAGCCAATGGTAACAGACGAAAGGAAAAAACCACTTGACAATTTAAATGTCTTTTCTTAGAAATTTTTTTTTTCATCAAAACAACTAAAAAGTCCGTTTGATGCTTGATTGTATTTAAATGGTCGTGTATTGTTTTTAGTCATCAAGAAGATTTTTTTGCTGAGCGAATTGTTAAAAAAACTATCAAAATGTGTATTTTATCAAATTGATGGATATAAAATATCGAATTGAAGTTCCACTCAAGAAATTGTAGATAGATAGATAGATAGATATATAGATAGTAGATAGATAGATAGATAGATAGATAGATAGATAGATAGATAGATAGATATATAGATAGATAGATAGATATATAGATCTCGCTCTCCTCGCTCGCTAGCTCGCTCGCTCGCTCTCTCGCTCGTCCTCGCTCGCTCGCTCGCTCGCCTCGCTCTCTCGCTCGCTCGCTCTCTCGCTCGCTCGCTCGCTCTCTCGCTCGTTTTCTCGCTGCTCGCTCGCTCTCGCTCGCTCGCTTGCTCTCTCGCGCTCTCTCCTCGCTCGCTCGCTCGCTCTCTCGCTCTCTCTCTCGCTCGCTCGCTCGCTCGCTCGCTCGCTCGCTCTCTTCGCTCGCTCGCTCGCTCGCTCGCTCGCTCGCTCGCTCTCTCGCTCGCTCGCTCGCTCGCTCGCTCGCTCTCGCTCGCTCGCTCTCGTCTGCTCGCTCTCGCTCGCTCGCTCTCCTCGCTCGCTCGCTCGCTCGCTCGCTCGCTCGCTCTCTCTCGCTCGCTCGCTCGCTCGCTCGCTCGCTCGCTCTCTCGCTCGCTCTCGCTCGCTCGCTCGCTCGCTCTCGCTCGCTCGCTCGCTCTCGCTCGCTCGCTCGCTCGCTCTCTCGCTCTCTCGCTCGCTCGCTCGCTCTCTCGCTCGCTCTCTCGCTCGCTCGCTCGCTCATAATTACGAACGTAGGCTGGCAAATCGCTTAAAAGGATTTCCTTGCAGGCGTTAGTGAGTTCCTGTCGTGGTTCACCCACAATATGCTTTCTTTTCTTTTGCGATTACAACAATTCTCTTGGTGTATTTTTAAAAGCCATAAACTGTAATGACACTCTACTTGTTTTAAATGTTGCGTTCGTATATTCGTTGTTGGAAGTAGTCATTCTTGTTGTTGTTATTACTGCCAGTGAATACCTCTTGAAAATTGAGTTTTAAGTTTCAAGTTGTTTTTTTTAGAGTGGCACATAACAATGGAGGCGAAAGTATTGTTTTCGATTATCTCTAGTCCAATTATAGTTGTTTGTTCAAAACTTTTCATTGCTATTATTAACTTTTTTAACAGCAAAAGATTGTCGTAAAAAAACAAAACGAACAGGGAAAGTAAATAGTTATAAAAGAAATCTACTTTAGTCAAATGCAATAACATGCCACAGAACTATTTTTCTCTTTTGCCACATTTTACAGGATTTTTCTCAACTTCGCCAGTGCAATTGAGTAGTTATTTCACAAACAATTTTTTTTCATAATACTCTAGAGAGTTTTTGTTATCGTTTTTGCTGTATTACTTTACTGCATTTCCGTCTGTTTATTTAATGTTGAGTATAACATGTTTGTATGGCATCATTATCCGTTTACTGTGGATACACTTATACTTGTTTATGTTTGAGTATGTGCGTGCGTTTAAGTACTTGTTGTAGTAGTAGTGGTATTTGTCATTATTATCCCGGTTTTACTATTACCACATTAAGTAATAGACTTACTTACATACATCTAATAATGTTTGTTGTAAAATGTTGCCAGATTAATTTTGAATCGGGATCAGAATTCAATGTAAAAGTTTGAAAAGGAAAAATAAACAAAATTTGAGTCTCATAAAATTTATAGATAGACCTTGTATTCTTTTATATTTGTGCTATAGATTTTAAATAACCATGGTCACCAGACACCTGGTCACCTGATACATACACTTTTAATTCAATAGTCGTAAAAAGCTTTGGTGTGACTGACATTAACAACTTCCTTATGGACACTTGTGTATGTCACCCAATATTAATAGTTATTCACAAAGCAGAATTATCCCAACAAACGCATTGACAAACTTTTGATAGAAATTTGAACAAATGAGATTTACAGTTAAAGTCTCTTGAAAGCCCATGAAGCGGAAGGTTTGAAGCCATTCTTATTATTATAACAAATTGCCTTGTTTGCTGGGTTACTATAAACGTGTCGTAAACTCAATACAATTTTATATTAACATTTGATAATACTTATTGGATAACAGCAGCAACAACGATTGCTGTACAATACAACAATAATGACAATTTCAATAAAATACAAATAACATTTGTCAATGTTACCGTAAAATTCCACAATATGAATGGTTGTATAAATGAATTGATGTTGCAATGCTGTTGCATGTATTCTTCTACCTTCCAAATGCATTTGAAAATACTTTATAGAGGCATTCATTAAAGGCAGACACAAGTGTACAGACAATAATATATTGAATAAAATTAAATGGAAAATTGTTAATCAAATTGACAATTGATATAAAGGGTGTTCTAATGTTTATGAAAGATTTGAAGCAATTGTACAACAAAAGAGGTTTAAATAGATTGTAAGTTTCTATTAAATCAGATTGGCTTCGATCTTTAGTGAATTTTGTAATATTCTTTATTTGACAAGGTTCACTTCTTCCAATATTTTTGAAATAAATTGTCCACATGTCTTAGTATTAGAAATTGTACTTTAGGCTTTTGTTGAATTATACGTTTTAACAAGTAAAGTTTGCATTCGTAGAAACTTTGTAAAAAAAAAATTCTATAAAAGTACGTGCATTTATGCAAATGATTTTTGAACATATTTTTTTTTACTCTCAAGGAATAGACTTGTCCTGCATATAAAATAATGAAAAGTTTTCTTAGCAATAGATAAGGCCATTCATATTTTTCAACATACACATGTAGTTTAATGTGATTTTAGTTTTGCAATTTGATTTAATCTAATTTTGGGTTAAAAAAATATTTTTAAATGAAAAATTTTTGTTGCAATAACTAACACAAAATAAATTTTTGTAAAGTTTATTAAATTATTTGATATTGCTGTCAACTTAGGTTTTGTGTGCAAATGATGCAAGAAAATAGTGAAGAAAATTGATTGGAAATTGACTCTTCAAGGATTGGAGGTAGAGTGTATAAGAAAAAATGTCAAATGTTTCAATAAGCTTATAGCATAGTTTTATTTTTAATTTTAATAATATTTTTATAAAATAAAAGTAAATTTGTTTCTTTAATTTGCATACATTTTAACAACAATCATACGCCTCAGTGCAATTTTTATATTTTACCTCCTAAAAGTATGCTACATAACGTATGTGTATTACTTAAATCATATTATCATAATAATCATACGCCTCAGTATTATAACATTTTATTTCAAAAAGTAACCAACATAACGGATGAGTATTTTAATTACTTTTCAATTTATATCAATCATACGCCCAGGTTTGCTAGTTGATGCAGTCACAATATAAAGTTTAATTTAAATAGAACTTTTGAACTAGTAAGGTGTTCTTTATGAAACTTTAAACTTTAATAGAGAGGGATTTATGTTTTTAGAAAAGTGCTTTCTGAGACATGTAGTTTAAGTAGATAATGAGCTACAGTGGGTTAAAGTTTACATTGAGGTTTATGAAAAAATCATAATTCAAAAAAAAAAATTTTATTACATAAACGGTTTATAATTATTAGAAATTTCGATCGCTTTCGTATGCGGTCCTAAGCTTAGTATGGGATAAGAAAATCAAAATCTTGTTATTTTAATTTATGTAAAAAACAAGTTGTTATTTCAGTTATAGGTTTATAAGACAAATAATACAAAATCAGTTTTATAAACCTTTGATAACTGTTTGACCTATAAAATAAGTTTTAATCATTAATTCTAACATTTCAATTGCTTCTTTTATTACAGTTTCCGATTTCACCGAAACCCTTTCCCATCTGTATGAGGAACATGCAACTGCCCTACAAGCCCTTGTTACCAATTTTCGTAAAAAGAATGCCGAACTTAGAAAAGAAAGGTGAGTGCTATAAATTCATATAATTGAATCTCAATTAATAGGGTCTAATGTAATTTAAAAATTTTAAAATCTTCTTTTATTTATAAAATCATTATGTTTTTTAAAGAATCACAACTGATCAGAACACAAAACTTTTTTTATTGAGATGAAAATGTTAGAATTTTAATCCAAGTAAATAACAAAACAAATTTGTTTTGTAGTCTAATTAAACAATACAGAATCCTAAAGGGATGTCTAAAAACGTAGTATATTTTGTATGTATAAAATATGTATACAAAACACTTTCACACACTCTCACATGTGTCAGTATGTCTTGTAATTGACACCTGTGCACTTGACTTTATTCCTCCATCAAAAATACAATTTAATTTTCCACTATAATTTTTTTATTCATTTCATTTTTTTTCTCTATTACAGACCCGCCTGTCATTTGTCAATTTTCCAAGCCTGGGAAACATTCCTACAAGAGGTTGAAACGGATTCACAAGCATCCAATGATGTGGCAAATGTTCTTTATAGACAGGTATGTACATATGTATGTGTGTGTATTTCTAAACATATCATGGCATATGTCTGTCTTTGACATAACACAGATTGTACACAAATTTTCTATTTACCCACTAGACTCTACACTCCTGCCATTCCACTATTCATACATATTATTTCATTTGTTTCTTTTATGCCATCAATGTGTCAATCAGTTGATTTTATCGAGAAATTATGTTTATGAGCTGTGAAACCTCAGTAACTTAAATACAATTTTCAATAGGTAAAACTTCAGATTTAGTCAATCAAATAGAAAATTTTTGATATCAAACTATTTGTATACATCAAACTGGTACTAATTTAATTGTATTTTGATTTTATGGGTTTTTGATATATATTTTTTGCTAACTTTTACATAAATGGATTTTCAATGAGTCTGTTTTACCAGTTGCTTGTTGGTTTGCTTGGCATTAAAGCTGCCACATTGTCAATTAATGTATATATTGATGGCATTATTGCTATTTTGTAGGAGATTTAGGTGTTACTATTAATTTGTATGGGGATTTTGTAACAATAGAACATATATTGTCATTTATGTATCTTTAATAGAAACTGAATGAAGTTTTTTTTTTGGTATTTTTCCTTTTCTGGTGAACTTTCTGAATTTTATAATTATAAAACATTAACTAAATTTATTATCGTTTTCTTCATATAAAACTTATGTAATTAACATTATTGCAATAAAAATAGATTTTTAGTCCTCTATTATCCTCATGGAAAGGTTTCACTTATATCTGGTATAACTATCATGTACTTTTATTTTCATTTGCCTACTTTTAGGATTTTTCCTTATAGCAGTAGCGTACATTTACAATTCGTTAAATGCCCAAGAATTCAAAATAAACTCATGCCCATCAAACAGTATCATTCAATTGCTGTGCTAATAATACATATAATTTTTAAATAAATTTCAAATGCAAATCAGAGATGGAAAATTCAGCAATATAGGACTTTTTTTCGTTCTTTTTAAAATGAATAGATTCCATACATTAATCCTATACTAGTCATTAGACTTGTTAATGGACTTCTTACTAGATCTGACAACAGTTTAGTCAATGGACTAGTCAGTAGACCACTTAATGAGCTGTGTAGTCAATAGACTAATAAGTCTATAAGATAGCTTATATAGCTATAAGATAGCTTATATAGCTATAAGATAGCTTATATACCAGTAACTGGGTAAGTCAATAGACGTACTAATAAACTAGTCAATATCAATGGGTTACGCAATAAACTAGTGAATAGACCACTGAATAAAATAGCGCATAGACTTGTAGATAGACTAGTCAATATAGCAGTAGATGGACTATTAAATATACCATTCAACAAACTAGCGAATATATTAGTAGTCCAGTTAATGGACTAGTCAATACAACCGTCAAAAAACTTATGGATATATGGAGCAGATAGATGGACCGTTCAATAGATAAGTCAATAAACTCGCTGATATACGAATAAGTTTGTTTATAGACCAATCAATTGACTATTCAATAGATCGGTAAATGGAGTAGTCAATAGATAAATTAATGGAGTAGTCAATAAATCATTCAATAGAGTAGTCAATAGACTAGCCTATGGAATAGTAAATAGTCCAGTCAATGGAGTAGTCTATAGATGAGTACATTTGTTTATAGACCAGTCAAAAGACTTGTCAATTGACTGGTCAATAGATTGGTCGGTCTATGGAGTATTCATTGGTCAATGGAGCCCTTAATAGACGGGTCAATGGAGAAGTCAATAGATCAGTCAATGGAATAGTCAATTGACTAATCTATGGAGTAGTAAGTAGGCCAGTCGATGGAGTAGTCAATGGCCTTGCAGATGAACTAGTTCATAGAGTAGAAGATGGTTAATAAACTAACTAATATACTGGTCAATAGATCAGTCTATGGAATAGTAAATAGACTAGTCAATAAACTAGTCAATTGACTAGTCAATAGATCGGTCTATGGAGTACTCATTAGACCAGTCAATGGAGCCTTTATTAGTCGGGTCAATGGAGAAGTCAATGGAGTAGTAAATAGACGACTACGTTTGTTTATAGACCAGTCAATAGACCGGTCATCAATAGATCGGTCAATTGAGTATTCATTAGACCAGTCAATGGAGTACTTAATAGAGCATTCAATGGAATAGTAAACAGATCAATTAATGGAAAAGTCAATAGATCAGTGAATGGAATAGTTAATTGACAAATTAATGGAGTAGTCAGTATACCAGTCGTTGGAGTAGTCAATAGACTTGCAGATTAAATAGCCCACAGAGTGGTTTATGGACTATTCAATATACTAGTCAATAAACTAACTAATAGACTAGTCAATAAAAGAGTTAAGACCAGTCAATTGCCTAATCAATAGGCTATAGATCTGGTAGACTAGTTAATAGAGAAGACAATATTCTAGCCCATAGTTTGTAAAATACACCAATTAATAAAGTAATGGATACTTCAGCCAATGAACTAGTCTATAGACTTATATATAGAGTACTTTATAGAGTAGCATATAAGCTATTCAACAGACCTATCAATAAACGAACTGATAGACGTCACAGTAGACTATATAATGGACAATAGACAAATCAATAGGTCAGCCAATAAAGTATATTGTAGACTTGTAAATGGACTAGTCATTAGAGCTATTAATAAGGTAGCAAATAATTAGTTACTAAACTAGTCAATATTCCAGTCAATATTTAGAGTAATCAACAGACATGCTAATAGTCTAGTCAACTGAATACTCAGTAAACTTGTCTATAGATTTGTATAAAGTCCATAGAGTAGTAGATGGACTATTCCATAGAACGGTCAATAAACTAACAATACACTTAATATTAAAACACTTTCAAAATTAAAAATGTCCATGCCTGATGCAAATCAAATAATAATGACATATAGTTGTGCATTATTAAGAGCTCTTCCTCTCTCTTCTCCCCACTAGCATTTCCATTAAATAGGGTTTTTTGTTGGTTAAATTTCATTGCTAAGTATTTCGTAAATTGTATATGCAATATAATCGATATTTTTTTGCAAATATTTTGCTGCAAATTATACTTGTAATTATTACAAAATAATTTTTTCCATTGTGGTCAATATGTATATATGTTTAATATGATTTTTATATTTATATAAATAGAGGTCAATTTTACTTAATTGTGGTTATAGTTATAAACTAATAAATATAATAAATTTAATTAAATTATTATACTATAGAGAATTATTTACAAAAATATAAATCTAATTAAAATGATACCATTGCGTATTACAATAAGGTCTTTTTTGATATGATAATGAAAATATTGTTAAATATTTTTTAATACATTAAACTTTATATAATAGTGTTATTAGGGTTTCCCTTAAATAAAAGTTTTTTTTGTTAAATTCAAATGTTTATGGAGTAAAATATATTTAATATTTTTTTATATTCATTTCATTTCTTTGTTATTAGTTTTTGTTAAAATTAATATTCTGTGTAAAAATATCCACAAACTCTACATGTTAAAGTTTCACAAAAAAAAAAAGACACATTACTCAACATGACATCATTCAGTGAAACAGGGCTATACAAACCTACACCAATGTAATAATAAAATGACACAAAAGAAATCACCATCATAAATTCCAAAACATTTGATTTTTATTGTTAAAGAAAAACACACATTATTTTTATCATAAAATTCCTGTTTCTTCAATTCATAAAAGTTCAATTTTATATAAGGCTTTTATTGTTCCTCTAACATGTATTGATATTAAAAATAAAATTTAATTCCTTTTTTTTTTCATACATTCAACCACTTTCTTTATTGATCAGGTGTCACGACCAATGCTCGATAAATCCTTTCATCGTAAAGTTCAAAGTCGAAAAATATTTACACACAGGGAGTCCTTTGAGACCATTATTGCAAAGACTGAAGAAAAATTATCAAAGGTGAGTAATAAAAAAAAAAAAACAAACAATACACTATGCTGCAAATAAATAACAATACATATAAAAAAATAAATATGTTTAAAAAGTATAAAACTACAACCATAACCATAAGAAAAAGAAAACAATAAACCAGAAAAATCATTCTTCAACACTTTATTTTAACACACGGAAGTGTATCAACGGAACAAAAGCAAAAAGAACAAAAATTAACTTTACTCCTGCCACAAACGTTGATGCATGAAATAAATTAAAGAAAAACACCAGCACATTCTCATGCAGAGAGAGGAAATAAAATCATGAAATTTAAGTTTTTTTAACAGGGTTTTTGAATACTGGATGTTTAGATAGATAGGTAGATAGATAGATAGATAGATAGATAGATAGATAGATAGATAGATAGATAGATAGATAGATAGATAGATAGATAGATAGATAGATAGATAGATAGATAGATAGATAGATAGATAGATAGATAGATAGATAGATAGATAGATAGATAGATAGATAGATAGATAGATAGATAGATAGATAGATAGCTCTTTACCTTTGTAAAAAACAGCTTTTACTATTTCTAGGAAAAAACTTTTAAGAAAATGCTTTTACTATTTCTAGAAAAAAGCTTTTGAGAAAAAGATTTAGCTTTTTAATAAAGGTTATGTTTTAAAAAATGCACCTGTTTTATATTCTTCACGAAAGCTTTACTATTTCAGAAAGAAAAATATCTTAATATTGTTCCTTTGATTAAAACGTTTTATTAAGAAAACATTTTTAGTGGTTTCCGAAAATTATTTTTAAAAAGATAGGAACAAGTTTTTATTACAAAAAGCTTTAGCTTTGTGATTAAGTTTCTTTTCTGGATAATTTTTTTTTTTGTATTTTTACAAAAGAAGCTTTTTTGATAAAAGAACTGTCCTAAAATACGTAATAAATTTCAATGGTTTTGGATAATTATTAAAGCTTTGTATAAACGAATATTTTTTTAAATTAAGCTTTTTAGAAAATCTTTTGCTAAAAAGAGCTTTTATTGATAAAAATTTAAAAAAGCTTTTATTTGGTTTCCGATAATATCCTTAAAAATATATAAATATAAATATCTTAATGTATAGAAAAACAGCTACGTGTCACAAAACCCTATAGCATTACTAACATATTTTAACACAGACGATGCCACAGCACACGCAGCAAGAACAATACACATATTGTTTTATACATATACAAATATTGATTGTATATATTGTATTAAAGACAAACTCCCTCTACCTTAAAAGGCGGGTTTCCCCCCTTGTTAAACGTACGAGAATGTGCAGCATAAAATATTTACAACATTTTTTTATAACATTTTTCTTTTTCTTTAATATTACTTTAAACTTAAATATATTTTTCTTCCTTTTCTTCTCTTTTTCTCTTTAAACAATCTTTATTGAACTTGTGGTACAGTGTCGCCTGGACTATAAGCAATGTTATATGTCACATCGTCAGAATCCTACACAACATTCGCTTACGGAATATATTGATGCTCATAATGCCTACGTGCAACAATTGCATGCCACAAATGCCATGTTGGAAACGTACAATTGTGAGACGGTGCCACAATTGATGCAAGAATTAGAAGAGATCCATAACGATTTATGCAGTATTATTGCCGATTCAATACAACAGGGTGCCGATGTTATATGCAACAAGGTGAGTTCAACAGACAGACATACATAGAATCATGTGCAAATACATATTCATTTAAACAAAAATGTTTGTGTATTTGTTTTGAAATAAAATTCCCATAAATGTAGTTTCTCTACCCAGAACTATTACTGCCACAAACATTCTACATGTATAATGGTTGATAGTGGCATGTATTTATTAGAAAGTATAATCTTGTTGTTGTGTTGATTTTATCGAAACTAGATGACACTGCAATGCAGTTGTTTTTGTTTTTATTTTGTTAAGAGAATACAGCTTACTGGTTGGATGCTTGGTTGGTTTTTTATTCTTCCTGCTTTGGCATCATGTTAGAGATACCTCTACATATTGTTGGGTCTCATATTTACATACATATGTGTGTATATATGTATGTACTTATACACACATTTGCTATCTCGTGTGAATCTAAATTGCTGCTTGTTTTTTATCTTTTGCACAAAATGCCAGTAAATACAAGTTTGTATACGAGTAGACAAAAGCAAAGTTCTTTGATTTATGTTTTCTTCTATCAATTTAATACATTTCGTTAGATTTGTATTATATGATGAAAAATGGAATGAGACCAAAAGAAAAGAAAATTGCTTACAAATATGAAAGTGGGTTTTGTTGGGTTAAAAGTTTCACATATTGATTTATGACACTTAAATTTAACATTACATTTTAGTAAGCTTTGCACAATGGCATGAAAAATGATGCTTTTACTGTGAAGTGGGAACGATTGTTACTTGATTTTCTTTTATCAATATTTGACAATCGAACGTGGAATGTCTATGTTAAGCAAGCAAGTTATATTGACTGATTATTGGGAGAAGAGCAGTCGATGGAGTTACTTAACTGTGTGTTTAGATTAATGTGTATTGTCGCTGTTATGCATATAAATGTTATTGGAAATAGAAGGTTTAGCTTATCAGTAGACAATTGCTTTTAGTTACGTGTTTGGTATTGGGGTAAAGCATGCTTCAACTTAAGTGATGTTGGGTAATAACATTAATGGTTTGATTTAACTTTGTCATGCAAGTATAAATGGAAAAAATCATTTTTGATAAGTTTTGGTATTAGATAGTTTAAATATGAGCTTGAATACACTTCTCTGCTGAAGGTTGTCACAAATGGTAGATATATTTTATATGACATTTTGACTCAGATCAATTTAGAAGTTCACACTAGGGGAAGTAAAAAACGTTTCCATCCCTGATTTTAGCTGTTAACTTCTTGCAAAGAAGCAGCATGTTGTAGTTATTTTCACTGTGTTTCGGTATGTAATGACAGAGACAGACAGACAGACATATGGACGGACGGACAGACGGCTTAATCGATATTAGTATACTTTAAAGTGGGTATAGGACCATTAATTCTATTCGTTACAAACATTAGCACAGATCCTATATACCCTCATTCCTAAAGTGGTGTAGGGTATAATTTAATTTAACAAATATATAGACGGACAAACAGACGTTTGTCCGTCTATAAGGATGAAAACAAACGATATAACAAAAAAAGTACAAAAATAATTTCCTGTCCACTAATATAGAATGTCTTTCTCACATATCAAAATTTTCTTACTTATAGTATAGTCCATGTCTTTTATTCATAACCAAAATTGTCACTTTCTTATCAAACTATAATTCAAAACATCAAATCAACATAAACTATAGTTGCTCAATTTATGGTCCCATAGAATGTTGATTATTCCTTGAATTATTTTAATAACGAACCTTTTTTATTAAGTATGATGTGCCCTTGGAAATATTGAATTGAATATTTTTACCTTTTTGGGAAAATAATCAAAACCACTGTGGAATGTGTGTAAGTAAGTACGTATGTTTCTATATGTAGGAGTAAGGGTGCTATTCGATAAGTTGTTATTTTATTTTGTATAATTTTACATAAATATTGGGCAACATTCTTGCCAGTAGTTTTTGGGAGGTGTCAATGTAGCCATTTTTGATAATACAGATCAACAATTTCATGGATTCGAGTTTTGCTCTTCTTTACCAGAGTCTCAGGTGGGAATTAATCTCTTAATCTTTGGAATGATATACTAAGACACTACCAACTAACCTGCAGAAGTCATTGGGATATTTTGTAGTTCTGGTAGTCGTTACTTTACGAATCCAAAGTAATCTGAATAATTACTTAAAACATTTTTTCTTTACTGTCTTTAGAAATAGTCACCCTCCAAAAGAGGAAATTGTAGACTTTCTGTTTTTTTAACCTGGAGTAAATCTACAGCAAATAAAACCACTTGTTGTGAGTAGTCTCTGCGAACTGCTGGGTTCTCTTTAGTCTGGATTATACAATGCGAGTGTAGGTTTTTTATATGTGCGTCTTTGTTTGTAGATTTATGTAAATGTAAACACTTGTCTTACTGTTACTTACACACTTGATCCTTTTCTTATGTTGTTGTTGTTTTATCTATGTATTTGTTTGTTTATGTATATTTTTAGCTGTTGTTATAGGACTGCCGTTACTTTGGCTTTCTTCCGTACGTTGTTTATTTTAACATCATGACTTGAGGATATATTTTCTTTTCCCCAAACAGTATTTCTTGCATACGCACCAATGCTAATTGTTAGCTCGTTATACTAATAAACAATATTAACAATAACTAGGCTTTGAGTTGTTTTTTTTTCTCTTAAACATTTTCCTTTAAGATTTTGCAAAGTTATTGATGCTTTTAGGAGAGTAATTTCATACGGAACAAGTAAGAATTTATAGTCGGGCCGACTATATAGAAGAGTATGTGCCAAATTTCATCAAATTATTTGAAAATTGCGACCAGTAGTGTGCACAAGGTTTACATGGATGGAAGGACGGACGGACAGACGGACATATCTAAATCGACTCAGAAAGTAATTCTGAGCCGATTGGTATACTTTAAGGTAGGTGTAGGATAAATATTTTGGGATGTTACAAACATCAGCACAAGCTGGTGAACTGCAAACAGCTTGCTATCCTACCTTCAGGGAGTAGCATGGCTGAACGCAGTGAGGAAATTTTGCCTGTCGTGGCAAGCACCTTATCAGCTGCACAAGCCTCAGCTGGTACGCCAGCAAACACCTTCCCACTATAGTGGTGAAGGGTATAAAAACTGCTTTATAAACCTTTGATAACTAAATACAGATATAAGTTATTACTTCCACTACGTTTTTATTAAAGTTACCAAAATTCCTCTAATAAACCATTGATATCTCTACTATTCATTTATAATTTCAAAAGTTAGTAGCTAATCAGTATTTTAGGGCGCGGTAGATTGTTCATAGCCATTTTCCTTTAAAATATTTAGTTTTATTTAATATTATAATAACTAAACAAACTTGGTTGTAGTGCTGGTGTTTGTGGTTTTTTGTACATTTGTAATCTTTTACACATGCAACTTAAAGCTACACCACCTACCGTTAGACATGCTTTATGGTGCATTGTAAATTTACCACATACAAGTATGTCAATGTGTTAGAATCATATTACTTTTTAGCAATCCAATGAACTAATTACACATTAGAAACTTCAATAAAACACTCATTGCACTATCAGGCGCTAGTGTAATCACTAGTGATTCCTGTTGAAACTAATTGCTTTCTTGTCTGATAACTTTATTAACTTGTTTACTATAGGCTATCATTTGCCTTACTTACAATTTAAAGAGTAGCTAGTTTAGACTGTCAACTCACTACTTTAATGTATACTAGTGCTCTAAAAGGTATATAGTAGTGTATTACTTAATCTTGTTTGTTTTACTGTTTGCTACTAAGTATTGTAGTTGTTGTTGCATTTAATTGTCGTTCTTACTTAAGATAATATTCTACAGGGAATTTGACTTAATGTTTTATCAATATAAAGCCATTAATTAAATGTAGACTCCCTTGTGTATGTGTGTGTTTGTACGTGGTTGCAAATTACACAAATAATACGACACTTCGTAAAAGTTTGTGGCACTCACACACATTAAACAAGATTCCCACAAACATTTGCATTTACAATTTACACGTTTGAAATAAGATCTTAACAGAGTTTTAAAAGAATTGTTTGCATTTAAAGATAAAAATATTTTAAAATTATAAACATAACATAAAAAGTTTTCTGTGCTAAAGGATTTTTCCAAAAAACTTTTTAAGATTTCTTTATTCCACTTGAAAAAAATTAATTCTTTTACAGATATGCCAAGCCTGCTAGATACTTTTTAACATTTTCATCCTTTAACAGCTTTATGTTAATGCTTACATATATGTATGTAATTTTGTTGTTGTTGTATATAATTTTATTAATTAATTTATACAAAATACAAAGTGGGTTATATGTACATATGTATGTGTATTACTTGTGTTCTACAGTGTTGCGAATGGAATAAATTAAAAAAATATTTTCACATTTGCATTTTATTCAACACATGATTATGTAAATTTTGCTACAATTTCTACATATATTTTATACAGTTATTTAAGGTTCGATTTTGTGTCTTTTAACATGTAAATAATGTCTGAAAAACTTTAAAATTTTACAACTATTTAGAATACTTTTGTCCTCCCTCCCCGCTAAATAGTTAGTTGTTTTGCCTTTTAGCTTAAACTATTTTTAAAAATCCTTTATCGTCACTAAATGCAAATGTACTACGAATGACAATACCCAGTACCTAAATACCCCTTTAGCTGTTTGTGTTTTTAATAAAATTATCACTACTAACGATGACACAATAATACACAATTTCTTTATTACCACAATAATCCAGCCGACCAGCCAGCTGTGTTCAATGCAGCCATCCATTTAAGTCATCCTTGCATTCTTTAACCATATTCATATACATTTCTATTATTAACTATACTCTCTCTTTCTTTCTGTGATTTTTTTCGTTTCAGGCTTCGGATCAGGCAAAACGTTACAATAGCCTGACAACACAATGTACAACGATTTCACCTGTACAGGATTTAACAAACTTTGTGCGTATTCTCCCACCAATTACGGCCCAACTACAAAAGGCACCCAAAAGGCCATTTGTACCACCACAGCCGGCGGCAGGTGAACAGGATGATAATGGTGAATATAATGTGAGTATGGGGAAAGTGAGAAAAAAATGCAATGATTATGTTACTAAAATTGTTGTTGTTTTTGTTATTGTGGGTAGGTAATTACAGTGGTGTGTTAAGAAATAGAAGTTGTTCATTTCAAATAAATGTTGTTTAAAAACATTTTTGTGTAATGAATTAATCAAAAGTGCATTTTTATGGAAAAAGTGCAAAATTTTTTTTCTGTGGTTTTAGTTGAAAATTGTATTTTTTTGAACTATATAATTTTAAGTGAAAAATTTATTATGAAAAACATGCATTTTTATTTGAAAAACTAATTTTCTTGTAAAAAATGCATTTTTGGTGTGAAAAAGCACTTATGTTGTAAAAAGTGCACTTTTATCTGAAATGCATTTTTTAGTGAAAAATGGATTTTTGTGTTAAAATGCATGTTACGTGAAAAAAGCACTTTTGTGTGGAAAGTGCACTTTTATCTGAAAATGCATTTTTATGTGAAAAGTGCACTTTTATATGAAAAATGTATTTTTATGTGAAAAATTAAGTTTTATGTTAAAAATGCACTTTTGTGTGAAAAATGCATTTTATGTGAAAAAGACACATTTGTGTGAAAAGCGCACTTATCATTTTTCGCAAATAAAAATGCATTTTTTGTGAAAAATTCATATATTTGTAAAAAATGCATTTTGTGTAAAAAATACCTTTTTATGTGAAAAATGCCTTTTTATATGAAAAATGCATTTTAATGTAAAAAATACCTTTTTATGTGAAAAATGTATTTTTATATGAAAAATTTATTTTTATTGTGAAAAATGCATTTTAATGTGTATTTTTATGTGAAAAGTGCATTTTTATGAGAAAAATGCAATTTAATGTGAAAAATGCACTTTCATCTGAAACATGCATTTTTTAGGTGAAAAAGGCACTTTGGTGTTAAAAGTGCACTTTTATCTGAAAATGCATTTTTATGTGAAAAATTCATTTTAATGTGAAATTATGCATTTTTGTGTAAAAAAAAAAATTTTATGTGAAAATGCACTTTTATGAAAAACATGCACTTTTATTTGAAAAATTATATTAATTTTTATAAGAAAAATGCATTTTAATGTGAAATAATGCATTTTCTTTTAAAAAAATTCATTTTCGTGCAAAAAATGCATTTTTGTTACAAAATGCCTTCAATTTCATTTTAAGGCGAAAAATGCAT
The DNA here is from genome assembly GCF_015586225.1 of Lucilia sericata. Taxonomy (NCBI): domain Eukaryota; kingdom Metazoa; phylum Arthropoda; class Insecta; order Diptera; family Calliphoridae; genus Lucilia; species Lucilia sericata. Next base: position 109,417 of record NW_023994665.1, on the reverse strand, counting down.
TTTTATATGAAAAATGAACTTTTAAGTGAAAATTGTTCTTGTAAAAAATGCATTTTTGTATGAAAGACGTTTGAAAATTGAACTAAATTTTCTTTTATTTAAGAAAATTCTGTGCTATTTTTTAAAACACCACTGTAACAATTATTACTGTCTGTTCAATTTATATATTTTTCTTGTTATTATTGTTTTTCTAATAATATTTTCACTCTCTCCTTCTCTTCGCTTACGCTTTAAAAAAATATAAACAGGAAATAACACCAATTTTACGCAATGAGTTGGTATTTGATCGTCATTCATCCGTATCATTACGTTTGGCATTGGAATCATTGAAACGGGAAGCGTTAGATTTGGAAATGCAAATACGACAGCTGCAGGTAATTATTAAACTAAGAACAATGGTTATTGCCATCATCATCATCATCATCATGTTCCATTGTGTGGTTGTAAATTAATGTTGCATTAAATCCTTTTTACAGGATGCCATTGATGTTTTAAATCGCAATCAAATACGCGGCATTGAGGGACAACTGTATAATAAAGTCAACGAAACACAAGAAGATCTTCTAATGAATAAATTTGATTTACGCGCCAAACAACTACATCTAGCAGCGATACGTGCACAGGTAAGTGTTATTGTTTTAAAAGAAAACTTGTTATATTTCACGGTTAGTATAACTAAGTGTAGTGTCCTTAGTTATTTTTTATTATTTTTTTATATTATTTAGTTACCTTTTTATTGTCATTTTTCTAAGTAGTTTACTTTATTTTATTTCTCTTGTATTATTGTTATTTTTGTGTTATAAAGATTATGACCGGGAGCATTTAGTATGCTTTAGTTTATTGTCTTTTGTAGGTTATTTAGTAAAGATAATAATGGGGGGAAGTTATTTGCTGGATTATTTTTTCCACTTTTTCACTATATTTAGTTCCTTAAGTGTTTTAGTAGTTTTATTAGGAAAGCAGTGTTAGTTAATAGCTTAATTTAAAAATAAATTTATCTTACATTAATGATGTTCCACTATAAGCCGATTTATAAAACTCAGCTTATTTTCCATCATTTACTACAAGATATTAACTACTCATCATCATTTCCTTTCAATTGATATACAAAAGTTTAACACACTTTTTCCCTTAGCATACCTTAAGGTGCAGGCAAGCCAGAAAAAGTTCTCTTAAAAGCGTCAAAAATTAATAACTCTATAGCTCAAGTGTTGTTTTGTTTTAAACTTCCTCACGGCAATCATGTTGCAAGTTAAACAAATTGTGCTTCATAAACAGTTAAAGTTGGTAAAGTTTTTTATGTAGTTTTTAATTCTCTTTTCTACACTGGCAACAAATTTTTTTCTTTCATTTTATACTATTGTTGTTGCAATGAGTTTCTAAGTATATATTGTATTCAGTTGTCAGCACAGTTGTTGTTGTTATATATACATATAAAGTAAATTTTACTTGCACATTTATGCCCAAAAGGTTTTTCAATGGTTTTATCTCAACATAGTTTTTTTTTATAATTATTTACATAAATTTATGGTTGTATGGGTTGTATAGTTTTATCGAGCAAGAAATGTAAAATAAATAAAAGTTTTTCAAGAATCTATGGAAATGAGTTGGAATTAGTTTAAGTTTTATTTAAGTCGCCTACAGTTGCAATAGATTTAACTATATTTAGTTTCTTTTTTAGTTTTATTTTATATTATGTAGGATTATTTATAAAGATTGAAACTAAAGATGATAATTGTAATATTAATGGGGGTAGAAATGGCAGGAAGTAAAAGATAATTAAATAGTGCATAATAATATAAATGTCGTATATTTTTAAACAATTTATAAAGAGTTTATGTAAAGTCTTACAGATAAATGAAAAATTTGTCTGAGAGGAAATTAAATCTTATTTTGTTTAAAAACTTAAAAACTCTGATGAATGATTTCATTTGATGTTATTTATTTTAAATAAGTTTTATTGAATGTGAAAGATAAACAAAAATACCAGAAAAAGGTTTTTGTTTTTTCCCTTTTTGAGTCAAAAATTACATACACTTGTGTTTGTGCTAGTCCTACTCCTATTTTAGGGTGTAATAATCAACTTATAGGCACTTGCTGCGTTGCTTGATTTATGTCTGTCTATCCATCGCACTTTTTGGGATAATTTAATGATAATTTTATTGTTATTAATGATTTGCTATTAGTTAGTCAGTTACGTAGTTAGTTAGTTAGTTGGTTGGTTAGTTAGGTAGTTAGTTAGTTAGTTAGTTAGTTAGTTAGTTAGTTAGTTAGTTAGTTAGTTAGTTAGTTAGTTAGTTAGTTAGTTAGTTAGTTAGTTAGTTAGTTAGTTAGTTAGTTAGTTAGTTAGTTAGTTAGTTAGTTAGCAGTTTAGCAGTGTCTCTGCTGGGAATCGAACCCACGACCTCTGGTCTAACAGTTTACAATGGGCGGTACCGTGAGCGTGGCACCTTCCTTACATTTTTTGGAAATTCTTTAGTATCAATGTAATTATTTAATAAAAAATAGGCGCACTTGCAATAAAGGGCTTGGCACCTCTCATTTTAATTAAAAAGAAAAATGTTTATATCTGAGAAATTATTGCAGATAAAATTCTCCAATTTCGTACTTAATACTTCGATATCCATATGAACACTTGAAGAAAAAGATGGCGGGTTGCCAATGCGGAGCTAGGCACCTCCCATAGCTATTATATACAAAAATTCGTATATCTGTTAAACTATTAGAGGTAAAATTTTCAAATTCTCTATGTATTGAACGTGTGGAAAACATTGGTTAACTTGCAATAGAGGGCGTGGCACATCCCATATAACTTAAATAGAAGAATTAAATATCTGTGAAACTATTAGAAGTAGAATCTTTAAATTTTGCATGGGTAACATTTAAGTCTATACTAACGTATGTGAAAAATGGGTGAACTTCTTGTTGTTGGTTTGGCAGCTTCCATATGAAAAGAGTTTTCATTTATATTGTTTTTAGGGTAGCAAAGCACTCTGCTATTTTATTTATATAAACATAAATCCGTCCAACATATTTGATCGTAGCTCCCATAGAAAGTCTCTTTTTGTAGAAAATTTTCTTTAAAAAAGTTAACTTTTTCGCTAGGTTTCGTATTTGTTCACATTTTGTCTGCCTGTGGCATTTTTGATTCACCTAAAGTAGGGTATGGTTGCGTATACGTGATAAATAATAATGACATAATATTTCACATACGGCTCTTTTTTTGTAGAAAATTTTCTTTAAAAAAGTTAACTTTTTCGCTAGGTTTCGTATTTGTTCACATTTTGTCGGCCTGTGGCATTTTTGATTCACCTAAAGTAGGGTATGGTTGCGTATACGTGATAAATAATAATGACATAATATTTCACATACGGCTTAGAGTACAGATTTTCATGAAACATACAGAATTTGATCTTGAAATGACAATAAATAAAGTACATACTTCCATTGCAATCACAGGACTTTATAAGTGGGAGAAATATCTAATAAAAATTAAACCATTTTGAAGCAATCAACAGAAATAAAGCCGAATCAACTAGCCATTCTTGAATTCAATGTCTTTGTTCATAATTACTAATGGGTTTTTAATATATAAGAGTTTCTTAGCTAAAACTAGAACCCCTTTTAATGTATAAGATTTTATAAAGCATACCTAAAAAGTTCACAAATTCTGTAGCAAAAACAATTTAAGCTTTCTTAATAACTTTCAAAAAGCTTAACATGTTATGTGATGTTATGTTATGAACATTGAAAAAAGCTTTTAATAAACTGTTATATTTCCTAAAAGTTTTCTAGAAGCTAACTTTATCAACAAACTTAAAGCTCTTATTAGGCTGTTATATTTCCTATAAACTTTTGCAGCATATAACAAAAAAGTTCTAGAGAACAAAACTTTGCTACTGAGCTTTTTGTGCTAAATTATTTATTAACCATGTTAGCAACAGGTTACAGCATACAAAACAACTTTTAATGCCAAACCCACAGCTGATTGTATAAGTTTTAACTAAATACCTATTGACCTAAAGAAATTACAAAATAAAACCAAAAAGAAAGCTTAAACAGCTGTCACTGTGACAGTTGCTAAAGAGCATGTGCCCTTTTTTTCTAAAAAAAAAAAAGAAGAAAACAGAACAAATGTAAAGAAAACTGTCAAAAACTGTTTTATTGCACAAAAGAAAAGAAAAAAAACAAAAATTTTGGGAGTCTGTAATGAACAATGAATATAGTTTTTTTAGTTTAGTGGCAAGTGAGCAAACGAAAGGTCATAGAAATTATAGTAATAAAAACATATTTAAGCCAGAGTGTTGATAATTATTATTAAAACTAGTGAATGAAACTAAGAAAGCTGCTTATAAATACCACAAATTGTTTAGATTTTTATAACGAATATATTTTTATTAACAAAAAGTTGTTTCTTTTTTTTTATGAAAGAGAGGTAAAGCAAGAAAATTTCCAAAAGTTTTTTGATAACAAACAGATTTTTCCTGTCCAAGGACTTTTAGTAAAGTGGAAGTGAAAGTTTAAGTAAAACTTGCCATGTTTTCTAGTTAAACAATTGTTAAGTTTTGGCCAGAAAGTTTATTATCTGAAAATAAGCCTTAATAAAGCAACTAAAACGCACAATATTTAATTAAATAACACTTTTATCTAAATTTGTTGTTAAAAAGAAAATAGAAATATTGTAAAATTACTGTTTATAGAAAATTACCAAAAAAACAATAAAAAAATCATTGTTATCCTTACAAGTTGCCTTAAGGTGGGTTTAATTTACATTAGACAAAAGCTAAAGAGCGAAAATAACACACTCTCTTGCTTACACAGGAAAAAAACAACTCACCTCTCCAATAATTACAAAGCAAATGGTGTAAAAATAACAGTAAATGCCTAAGCAAGAGAGCGAGAGCAAGTGTTATAATTTTCAATTAGCAAGTGTGAGAGTGTAAAAGAAAACAAAAATACCAGTGTGTATGTATGTGTGTGTTTCAACAAACAGTGAATAAAAGTCGTTTAAATGAATTGAAACGAATCAGTCACGTGCTGATTTTACATCGACAACAACTTAACGCGCGCTCAATATTCAACAGAAAATTAAAGAATTAAATGAAAAAAGAAAGAAAACAAGAAAATCACTAACCCACAACAACAACAATAATAATAATAAAAAAACTGCCGTGTCTACATGTTATCTATACAATAATACAAATTGTTGTTGCTCGAACAAAAGCAATTCGTATTTGCTGTTATTGTTGTTTCGGTTGCTGCTGCTGTGTGTGTATATGTGTGTTTGAATGTGCGTGAATTGCGAAAATTTGTGAATGAATGAATTTCTTGTTGTTCATTGTGTGCGAGTGTGTGCTTTTATTCACAACAGGAAACGGAAAGCTAGACTACACTCAAACAAAACGTAAATATAAAAGAAATTGTCTTAGGTCTTGTTAAATAAACGGAATTAAAGACAAAAAAAAAAAAAATAAAATAATTTCAAACTCTAACGCCTCGAGTAGATAAAATAATAAAGCAAAAAATTCTTTAAATATTAAATAAATATAAATAAACGAATATGATATTAAATTAAACTAAAATTTATGTTAAAAAATTTAATAAATATCTTAAACAAAACGCACAATTCCACCAACAGCCTTTTTTTGTAAACAAGCATTAACTACCGAAATAATTACAATTACAACGTTTGTTATAAAATTAAATTTAATTAAATAAATCTTAAAATAAACGTAAAAATAATCATAAATTGTTGTTAAATATATCATCTAAATAAATAACTACTAGGAATCTCTTATAATAATCTTTATAAATAACAAAATATATAATTTTTTTTTAATATTCACCTCAATTTACCTTGTTAAACTTAACTTCTATCTACCACAACTACCAACCACACTACCAACCGTAAATATTCAATCAAATCAAATTGTTTGTGAGAGTGTATTGATTTCATTTATAATAAATCAATTTCCTGTTTTGGCGTAAGTAAATTTCCAGCAAAACTACAAAAAATCAAAAAACAAAATCCAAATAAAAGTAACTAACAATCAAAATAAAGCACTCCATCAATTTCAAACTAACAAATCAATCCTTCTTCTTGTAATAGTTCTAATTTTTTTATTTACATTTTTCTTTAGTTTATTTTCTTTCTGTAATTTATAAAAAGTATAAATAAATAAAACACGGCTATGAATATGTACTTAACATGTAGCTTAATTTGCTATTGCTAACTTCTACTTCTATTACTTTAACTAAAACTTTTTACACATTTTTGGTTTTTCCCACTTAATGTTCTTTAATTAATGAGAATTTAGTTTTCATTATAATTTTAATTTATTTCTTTCATGTTTATAGTTTTCTGTTTACTTTCTTAAGAAAAAAAACGAGATATTTTTTCATTTGTGCTATGTTTCATTTTAGCAAATATTTTTTAAGAAATATTCCAACTTTAAGCTTTAAATTAAAATCCTTAATTAACTGTTAAAATTATACTTTTTGATGAGCATTTTTTTAAATAATAAATGTTCTTTAAAGTGAATGTGAAGAATGTAATCTTTTCGAGAATATTCCAAGAGTCCTTTCCACAAAAAAGCATACTTTTAGGCTGCAAAAAAAAACAATTATTTGAGCACTTGATTATCATTAGATATAACACAGAAACATAAAAACTGTTTAAATTTAAACTAAAATTGTAGATATTCTTGAATAGTTGACTTTTAGTGGCGCCTCTTGGTCACCTTAAAGTAGTTTCCAGATATCAAAGGACTCTACAATATTTTATTTTAACATCTTTCAATGTTATTATGCACCACTATTTGTTCTCATCACTTACAGTCCATACCATCAAGAATGCATTGTTTTGAAAACCAATTAATTCTTATTGTTATTTATCGAGAATATTCAAAGAGTTCTTTAAAATACCTGCATACTTCTAGGCTGTGAAGTAAATTTATTTTTGGTGTCACTTGAAAAATATTAGATAGTTACACAGAAACAAAATAACTGTATAATGGACTTTCGATTGGTGCATTTTTGTAGCCCAAAAATATATCCCAAAACAGTAAACCTGTAGTCTGTAACCGAGTCTGTAACCGAGTCTATAGTCGAATTAATAGACTAGTTTCCAGGTGAATTTTTTATAGACTAAACTCTTTTCCTGTTTATAGACTGAACAATATTCGAGAGTTTCTGAACGAGACTTTAGTAGAGTTTATGGACAAGATTTCAGATAATTATATGAAAGAGTAAATATGGCAAAAAGTCTTTATATTTCTAATATCAAAGGAGACTATAGTCGAGTTTGTAGTCGAGGTTATAGTTGAATTTAGAGAATAAACCATAGTCGAGTTTGTATGCCGGCCTAGTCAATCTTATTCGAGTTTAGAGACTATACTTTAGTCAAGGACTAGACTCTAGTTGAATTTGTAGACGAGACTAGAGTGTAGTCGATTTGTAGATGAGACTATAGTCAAGTTAATAGTCGAGTTTATAGAAGAGACTACAGTCGAGGCTGTAGTCGAGTTTGTAGATGAGGCTTTTGTCAAATTTATAGACGAGGCTTTAGTCAGGTTTATAGACGATAAAAGATCTAAGATTAAACTATAGACGAGACTATGGTCGAGTTTATAGATGAGGTTATAGTCTTGTTTATAGATGAAGCTGTAGTCTATTTTATAGACGAGGATTTAGTAAAGTTTATAGACGAGGCTTTATTCTAGTTCGCATGCTATACTAGATTTAAGATGAAGCTATATTTATAAACGAGAGTCGAGTCGAGGCTGTAGTCGATTTTATAGACGAGGTTTTAGTCAAGTTTATAGGCGATACTAGATTTAAGAATAATCAATAGTCGAGTATATGGACGAAGCTGTAGACGAGTTTAAAGATGAGGCTTTTTAAAGGCGAGGCTTTTATCATTTTTATAGACTGTCGAGTTTATGGACTAAACAAGTTGAAGTTATAGACGTGCCTTTAGTCATTTTTTAGATGAGACAATAGTTTAGTGTATGGACTAAACTTTAGCCAAGTTTAAAGACGAATACAGAGACTAAACAAGATTCGCCTTTATGGATGAGTCTGTGGACAGATTTATACTTTAGTCGAGTTAATGCACGAGACTCCACTAGTCGTAATTATTGGACGAGTTTTTAGCTGTTAATGACATCTTTCCAATTGTCATATGCAATCTCTTTATATTCTCATGAAATGTTGCCATAAACAAGTTTAAATAAGGGTCTAGATTGGAAAGATGTCTCTTTGGAGTGTTAATCTTAAATAATATATAAGACTTCACTGCTTTTTTTTAATTTTCTTACACTTAAAACAAAAAAAAAAAAAAATAAACCTTTTTTATTTAAATATAACTACAAAACTGGCTAAACTATATAAACTATATTTGCTAAAATAAAACATTATTTATAGTTCATTTTATAAGTTCATTTTAGTTGTTAAATTTTTCTTAATTTCTGTTGAATCTTTTGTAAAATAATTTAAATAATTTCTTTTATAACTCACAGCCTGTGTAAATACAACCTAAATAATAGAAAAGAACAAAAATATAAAAATAAAATAAAAATCTCGTAAATCTGTAATAAACTGCATACTACAACTATAACTACTACTACTGCTCGCTCTAACTAAACTAAAATATACTTACATACTTACTTACTTCCATACTTATTTATATATATAGAATTTGTACTAAAACTCTATGTAAATTAAAACTAAAAATAAATATTGCCAGCAAGTAAGGCAAAATTTACAAAAAAGATAAAAAAAAACTAAAACTAGACACAAATATTTTTTTTTTTCAAAAATAACTGAAAAAAAAAACGAAAAGAAAAGTAACGAATAAATTTTGCTTGTGCCACCATTTAAATAACTCAACCACATCTCACATTGTAAATGCTTGAGTATGTAATTTAAATGTTTTATATACAACACATATAGTAACTTCTTTATACATACATAACTAGAAGTACATACATACGTAATAAATATATATACACCTAAAATATCCATATATTTAGTTATATAAAATACAAAAATATATAGACAAATTTACAATACTACTTATACTATATAGTATGCATATGTCTCATAAATCTCTATAAAAATTCATCTAAAATTATCCAACAACTACAAAAATACAAACGTAGTGCTACTTAATTGAAATTGAAATCTTAAAAAAAAACAGTTAAAATTCAATTCTAACCAATTAAAAAAAATCATTGCTACAAAATAATTCAAATCACCGTAAAATACCGGTTTTGTTAAAAAATATATATTTTAAAAAAATTGTTATTTTTTTCCTCCGTGTTTAATTTGCATTTGTATTACTCATTCGTAAACGAAAATGCGTGTTATAGTGTTGAAAAAGAATCGTTCGAATAAACGCGGCACACCAACTGCTACAGCACGTGACACCACTGCCACCACTTATGTTCCACCAAAAAAGTCACTGGCAAAAGTAAGCTAAATTTTATACAAAACAAAAATATAAATATTTCTATTTTATATTAAACTTTATTGTTTATGTTTTCAAAAGAAAATTTATTCGAATGATTTCGAAAAATTGATGAAATGTTTAGATATACACTGAGAGCAATGTTGGTTAAAAGTTTAAGTTTCAATTAATGAAAAAAATTTATATATAAAAGTATTTTTAAAGTCCTACAGTGTAGTTTATAGACCGGGCTACAGAAGAGACTTTAAAAGACAAATTTTAGTCGATCCTAAAGACAATACTTTAGTCGAGTTTGAAAACGAAATTTTAGTTTAGATCATACTTCAGTTTATAGACGAGACAATAGTCGAGTTCGTAGACGTGACTATAGTCCAATTAATAGAAGAGATTATAGTCGAATTCATAGACTAGTAGTTAGTCTACTTTATAAGCCATAGTTGAGTTTTTAAACAAGACTATTGTCGAATTCATACTGTTCTAATCGAGACTATAGTCAAGGTCATAGGCGGGACAATAGCCAAGACTACACTATAGTCTACTTTATTGGCAAGACTATACGTGTGTTCATATATGACTCAATAGTCGACATCATAGACTAGGCTATAGTTAAGTTCACAGAGGACTATAATCGAGTTCATAGAAAACTATAATGGGGTTCATAGATATATAGAATATAATGAAGTTAATAGTCAAGACCGTAACAAGTTCGTAGACTAGGCAATAGTTAGTTCATATACGAGCCTATAGTCGAATTCATAGACGAAACTTTCGACCGGTTCATAGACATAGATGAGTTCATAAATGTGTCTATATTCGGTTTCATAGACTATGTCATAGTCGAGTTCATATGTGAGGCTATAGTAATATTTATATATAGTCGATTTAATAGACGGATCTATAATGAGACTATAGCCGAGTTTATAGATGAGACTAAGGTCGATTTTATATACAAGGCTATAGTCGAGTTTATAGACGAGGTTGTAGACGATACAATAGTCGAGTTTGTAGATTATATAGTCTGTAGGATATAGTTGCGTTTATATGCAAGACTATAGCTGACTTTATAGACGAGGCTGTAGAGAATACTAAAGTAGAGTTTATAGGCGAACCTTTAGGCAAGTTTATAGACAAGACTATAATCAAGTTTGTAGACTTTAGAGGGTTTTTTAAACGAGACTTTAGTCAACTTTTGATATAATATTGTATTCGATTTTATGGATTAAGCTAAAGTCGACTTTATGGATGAGCTATTAGTCAGATTTCTATATTACACTATAGTATAAACTAAGGTTGAGCTTATAGACGAAACTATAGTCGAGTTTTAGTTTAGTTTATGGACGAGAATATAGTTGAGTTTATATACTAGATTATAGCTGACTTCATAGACTAGACTATAGTTAAGTTCACAGACGACTATAATCGGGTTCATAGATGACTATAATCAAGTTCATAGTCGGGACTGTAACAACTTCATAGACATAGATACGAGACTATAGTCGAGTTCATAGAAGAGACTATAGTCGAGTTCATAGAAGAGACTATACTTGAGTTCATAGAAAAGACTTCAGTCAAGTTCATAGACTATAATAGTCGAGTTACTAGACGAGTTTATTCATAGGAGTGTAGTCGAGTTTTTAAACGAGACTGTAGTGGAATTTATAGGCAGCAAATTTGTTGTGAATACTCTGGAAAATGTCTCAGTTCTACTTACACTCAATTCCTGTCATTTAAACTCAGTGAATATTTAAACATTTCGAAACAAAAAAATGAAATCCAAATTTACTAATAAACGCTTTTTTTCTCATTTTGTTAATGTGTTTTGTCTTTAATGCACGTTTCATTTCATGTTTGTTTTTTTCTATTTTTAAAACAAAAAAAAAAAAAAAAAACAATAAACAAAACTCTGGTTCTCTTAATTGCTGCGTCTATAACTCCACGACCACACTACTCCTAATGCAATCAATTTTTGATGATTTTTTCACACTCATCTCAAAATAACAATTTACAACAAGTTAAACAACTGAGAGCCAATAGGAAATAGCTAAACACAGTCTCAACAAGCTTAAGAGAGAGACAGAGAAAGAGGGATAAAACAACCCAGTTAACAGAGAGGATTTTGAAATTGAAACTTAGAGAGTTTTATAAACAAGTACTTGCCATAAAATCAGGCATGTTTAAACATGTTTTATATTTTATATAGAAAAAAACTTTATTTTCTTTAGAAAAATAATAGATTTTTCTTTTCTTAAAGTATTACAAAAATACTCTACATTATTTAGTTGATAACTTTTTATACTTCTAACTTCTAGTGTCTTGACAGAAATATTAAAAAATATCGAAATTAGTGCATGTTTAATATTTATTTTTTTAGAGAGATTGAAAAAAAGTTTTAGCTTTTAAAGAAAACAAGAAACACAATTTAGTTTTAGTTTATTTAACAAAAACATTTAAAACAATTTTCATTACTACTACTACTTACCACTAATTAAGTATTAACACCAAATAAATACTATATTTCAACTACTTAATACTACTACTATAAAGTATCTAAAGTAGACGCTTGTAAATAATAAACAACTAAATCAAGAATGATTATTTTTTAACATTATAAAAAATAAATAAAGTAATAATTAAAATCTATAATAAATAGCAGATATACTCAAAAATTGGTTGTAGTGGGATGCACTTTTTTTCTTTATTAGTGTCAACATAAATAAATGCATAATTTTGCTAATTTTATTATAATAATATTTAACATATTTAAGAAAAATTTTACAAAAATCAATATAAATCTTTTATTATTAATATTAAAATATTTTATATACTATTAGTAAGTCTATACTTTTCATTCCAGCTACTGCGAGAATTTATTGATTTTTGTATAAAATTGTATACATTTTTATAAAATCTGTATGTTTTACTACTTATTATTTAAAATGTGTCCTACATATTTCAATGATTTTATAACTAATCCAAAAATGAATCAAAAATTAATCTTTTTGGCAGCAAAATTTTATAAGTTTTTGTGCATTCTGAACATTTAAGAAGAATGAAAAAAAATCTATTATATTATTTACGTTTAAGGGCAAAAACAGTCCGTAATGTGTTATTATGAAAATTTGTCTTTTTATATCTGTAGAGTAAGGAAACGAGATTATAGTCGAATTTATTGACGAGACTGTAACCGAGCTTATAGACGAGTCTATAGTTGAGTGTATAGACGAGTAGACGAACCTATAGTCGGTTTTATATACGAAGCCATAGATGGTTTTATAGACGAACCTATAGTCGAGTTTACAAATGAGATTATAGACGAGTTTATAGATGAGACTATAGTCGAGTTTAGAGATGAGACTATATTTGAATTTATAGACGAGTCTATAGTCGAGTTTATAGACGAGACTATAGTCGAGTTTATAGACGAGGCTATGTCGAGTTTATATATGCGACTATAGTCGAGTTTATGGACGAAACTAAAGACGAGTATATTGACTAGGCTATAGTCGAGTTTTTAGATGAGACTATAATCGAGTATTTAGATGAGACTATAATCGAGTTTATAGATGAGACTATATTCTAGTTTATAGATGAGGCTATAGTCGAGTTTTTAGAAGAGACTATAGTTGAGTTTATAGACGAGGCTATGTTTGAGTTTATATATGAGACTATAGTCGAGTTTATAGACGAGACTATATTCGAGTTTATAGATGAGACAATATTCTAGTTTATAGACGAGGCTATAGTCGAGTTTTTAGAAGAGACTATAGTCGAGTTTATAGACGATAACACTAAAGTGAACATATAGTCGAGACTATAATCGTACTGGTACACCAGATTTTAAGCGATTTTATAGTCAAGCTTTGAGACGATATAATATTTGGTTTTACAGACTAAGCTTAAGTCGAGTTTATAGACGAGCCTTAAGTCGGATTTGTGGATGAGACTATAGCTGTGTATAGGCTATAGACTAGATTTTAAACAAGTTTAAAGATTAAACTATAGTCAGGTTTATAAACTAATTTTTAGATTATACTCAAGACTTTTTTCGTGTTTATAGACTGAAATTTATTGATGTTTATGGATGAGACTCTATACATGGTGTGAAAAAATTCGGTTAAAAAATAAGATTTAAATTTTTTCGAGAATACTCCAAGAATTTGTATTTAATCAGAAACTAGATATAAAATTGAGTTATACTTTAAGGCAGTTTGTATATCAGAATTTCCATAACTGCTATTCCTATGCTTGTTTAACAATATGCAATTAAAATTTTTATTATTCAAACTAATTATGGTTAAAAAATCTAAAGGATTTATCCTTCAAACTAACTTTTTAAACACATTTAATTTTTTTTAACAAAAAAAAAAAAAAAAAAAAAAAAAAAAAAAAAATCAGCATAAAATATTTAAAAAAACCAATGACTAATTCTCATTACCACTAATTGAGGGGCCATTTGGTGTTAAATAAAATTTCAATATAATTTATTTGCAATGAATTTGAACTTTTTTATTGTTTCTTTCGTTCGTTTGGTTTTTTATAATTACAACAATTTGACTTATAGCAACCAGCCAGCTTGTTCATCTATTTCATGTTAATTTTTTTTCTCATCTTTTTATAAGCTTTCTTAATTTTATTCATTCCCTTAGTTTTTTTTTTGTTTTGTTTCCTTCTAATGGCACGAACAACTCCCAGTTTCGCAACAACTTTATGACCATTTGGCTTTAGAGCCTTAATACAATTATGAGTTGGAATTCCCACAATGACATATACACTTACATTGTAACCACACTCACATACACAAGCCCCTAAGCGTAGCCTTAATGAGAAGATCCGTTTTTGTTTTCTTCTTTTGAATTACATTGTGCTGGAGTGTGTTTTGCAAAAAAAAAAAAAAAAAATTACTAGTTTTTATATGAAACTCTCTTTGGTTATAAATAATCCGAAAATAGTGTTAAAAATAAAAGGACAATGAAAAATAGAGAAAAAAAGGAACAGTAGCAATACATGTTAGTAATAAGTGTGTGTGTGTGAGTGCGAAATACGAGTATGTTGTGTTGTAAAGTTTTGTTCAGTTTTAGTGGGTTAATGCCATTAGAGAGTATGTAACGAAATAAATATTAGGGTGGTATAACATTCATTTTCAAATTTTATTATAAAAGTATTTTCCATAGAAATTATGAATATAACAGTAGACATTTTTCATTTTCGTAGACATTTTTCATTGCCTAAGATTGAAAAGATTGATTATTATTAAAAAACAATTTCTTGTACATTATTAAAATTATAAGTAATGCCTAGTAAAAGTATTGTATAAAATCGTACTGCATAACTTGTAATTGATAATTGAGCTGTAATGTATTATTTAAGGTAACGGAGCCTGATTTCTGGATGTAAAACTAAACAATTCTGCCTAGGGTGCAGCCTAATGCAAAGTAGCTATCTGTCTGTCTGTCCAGCTGTGGATAAAGTCGAAAAGTGTCAATTACGTTCATGGCATTAAGTTCAATTGAAGGCGCTTAAGGGTCGGTATTATTGCAAAAATACAAAACATTGATTGTGACAACTTTTTCAATTTTATGTTTTTTTGAAGAGGAAGAGTCCTCGTTACAACATCATTTTTTCAATCCATCTGTTTGTTTGTTTGCTTGCGTAAAGATGTATGTATGTAGTTGTATGTGATTTTCATTTTTATGGTCATAAAGCTTTACAGTATTTTGAATAAAAGAAAACCAGAATTCATATATACATATGTAAGTATGTATGTGTAACAGAGAAATTTTGTAATGGAAAATTGTATAATGACAAAAGTACATGAGTACTTTAGAATTACTTGTTGTTCTTGTTGCTATTTTTATACTGGGCCATATTTATTTTGTACTCTGGCTACTAAAATGTATACATGGGCCCTATAGGCATTTGCTTCTAGAGCAAAAAATAATAAAAACAAGTAAGAGTGTTATATTCGGCTATGCCGAATCTTATATACCCACCATCAAGCCTCGTTTGACTCGAATGAAACTTACTTATATCTAATTTCATCTATATACTTTTTAGGCCAGTTATAAGCGTTAAAGTAATTTTCTGAAGGGGACCTTAAATAGGAGAGTAGGGTCGATCCTCATAAAATTTTGTAGATAGAATTTGGTTCGTATCAAATTTATTTGTGTCGAATTTTATCGCTACACTCATATTTTTAAGTCATTAATGAGCGTTGCAGTCATTTTCTGAAGGGGACCTTATATGGGGGGTAGGGTCAATCATGGACCGATCCTTATAAAATTTTTTAGATAGATTTTTGACTCGTATGAAACTTACTTATATCGAATTTCATCTATATACTAGTATTTTTAAGTCAGTATTGAACGTTAAAGTCATTTTCTGAAGGGGACCTTATATGGGGGGGTTGAAAGCACGATAGAGTTCCATTCGGACTCTATCGTGCTTTCAACAGACAGACAGACGGACGGACAGACGGACAGACATGGCTAGATCGTCTTAGAATTTAATGAGGACCCAGAATATATATACTTTTGTGGGTCTATGATCAATATTTCGATGTGTTACAAACGGAATGACAAAATCAGTATACCCCCCATCTTTTTTGATGGTGGGTATAAAAAGGGAGAGAAATAAAACCAACAACAAAAGGAGAGACTGATAGGAGATGGATGGAAGATACAGTTGTATGTTTGATTGTAAACGTATAAATGTTTGCATTAAGGGACCTGCAGTTCGTGTAACTGTCTTTAGATTGACTAATCTCTTTGGATTACTCAAGTTTGCACAAAATTTAGGCAATTCGATTTTAAATGAAGAATTGTCTACGCAATAGATTACTTGTGGTGGCTTAAGTAACCACTTTCTAAGGTAAAAAAGATTTAAAATGTCTCATGATAACCGACTCGTTTTTGCATTACAAAAGGTTTATTTGGAAAACAATAGTGTACTAATTCGAGTCCACCTACTTGGCGATGCTTAAACATTCTAGATTGCTCTCCTTGTAGATCTGTCGGGTACTGATTGTTCCTATGTATGTGTCCAAGTGCTTATGTATTGATGTAGTTAAAATAAATGGAGTTGTTGTAATTTTTTTTTATTGTAAAAATGTTTCCGTTTTCAATTTCTATACTTAATTAAATTAGTTTTTTTTTGTAATTTGCATTTTACAATTTGCTTATTTTTGTTCCATTATAAAGTATAGGTTTTTATTGAGTGTGTGTGTGTGTTAGTGAAACAATCAAAGTTTGCTTAACATATTCTGCAAAAAGCAGCAACAAACTTTTTCAAGTCCTTTTATATAGAGATGGAATTTTTTGACTATTAACATTTTTTTGTTGTTAGCAATTTGTTTTTAGGCAAACGTTTTATAATTTAGTTTTCAACAATCATTTTTGTTTTTCTACTTTTTTTCCACTTTGAGTCCGTCCGGTCAATGTAGTAGAAAATAATGATGATTTGAAAGATATTACTTTGTGTTGACTATTGGTATTAAAGATAAATTATAATAAAATTGCAGAAAATTTAATTGAATTGCACTCAATTAAATTGAATGTGTTTTAGTATAATGAAAAAACAAGAAAAAAAAAATAAATTGATTTGCTGACAATTAAATTGAAAAAATAAAAGCATTTAAGAATTTTATAATGTTGGGAAAATTAAAGAAATAGTTTTACTTAAATTAACTTAGTTTATTATATTTTCAGTATATTTTTAAATCTTTACATTTTTATTTAAGAAAGTGAAATTTTAAAAGTTGAATTTATTTCGAGAATATTCCAAGAATTTATTTCGTTGAATAAATATATTATGTAAATAAAATTAGCATGCTTTAAGGCTGCTTAAGAATATAGTTATTAATGTAAGCGGAAACTAAGATATTAGAAAATTATTTTATTTTATTGATTTAATGCATTTTCTTTAAAAAAAGTTTAAAAATTTGTTAGAGTTTTACTTATTTTCAAAACATTCAAAGCTTATTTTTTAAAAATTTTTAATATTTATTTGCCGCACACCATAAACAATTTTTAAAACCGTCCTCGTTTCTCAAAAAAAGAAACAAATTTTTGTTTAAATATCTATTGGTCAGTCATGTGCATTAATTAAAAATATGCTTACATATTAAATATGTAGCAACAGAATGATACAAACAACATGGTTATTAACATAACCAACAACACCAGTTGATGGCAACAACAACAGCAACAACAACCAAAATAAATAATGGGTAATATTTCTAAAAAATATATATTCTGTTGAAATTTATGTAAAATTTTATGTTTGGCAACGTAAATGGTAGTTTTTTAAAAAAACTGACACTCTCCCACATTTAAATTTACACTTTATTTCATTATATGATTAACCACTCCCACACACTAAATGTGTGAGAGTACATTTAGTGTGTGTGTAGAGAGACTATAGTCTAGTCTTAGTCTAGTCTATAGTCTAGTCTATAGTCTAGTCTATAGTCTAGTCTATAGTATAGTATGAAATCATAGACTTTGTTAGCAACCATAATTTGAATGTTGAATTTAACATAAAATGGTTGGGATAATTATAAATATGATTATGAGAACCAATATGTTGTTAGTTTTTTCAAACATATTTTTTTCTGAAATATGAAAAGTTTTTGATTATCCTATTTTTTTGTATAATTTCATACAAATATGGACCTCCCTACTAAACATATAATGTACATTGCAATACATGTGTAAGTAAAACATATGATGCTGCTCTCTAAATCATGTACAACAATATACATATATTTTATAAACATATATGTGTATAAGTTTGTGCTTGAGATATGTAAATACATGTTACCGATGCTGGTTGGTGTTGGTTGCTGTTGTATGTCTAATGCTGCTGCTATCGTTGTTGTTTAATGTTTGTTTTAGCTAACGCTGTTGTTGTTGTTGATGTTGCTATTTTGTTATGTTTATACAATGTTTTACCACAAAAATCATGATACAACTTGTACAACTAAATTCAAAAAGTGAATTTTATTTTCTAACTTCCAACCTACCCCTATCACCTCTTGTTTAGCAGTTTGTTTAGTAAAATATTAAATAATAAAAACATAAATATTTATTTGTAAATTTGTTGTTGCTACTACATATACCATGGTTTAGTTGGAGCTGTTGTTTTTAGTTGTTTTGCTGTTCGTGGTGTTTCAAATTTTAATTTTTAAGGTTAAAGCGTATAAAGTTATAAAACAACATGCACAATTTTTAAGAGGTGATTGTAGAAGAACATATAGTATGTAAGGGTTTGGAATACATTTTTCACGCATTCATAGTTTTTAGTTTGTATTAGATATGGGGAGTGTAGTTTTGAATATAGGGATTTGAATCTTGTGATTTTGAAACCAAAGGTAAATTTATATTTTAATTAAAATTTTTAAATTAAAGAGTTTTTAAATACATAGACATGCATGCACCTTCTATTTGTCATTTAGAAGAAATCATAAAATTACTATTGTTTAAGTTCTAGTGCTTTTGAATTTTAAGTTATAGGAATAATTATATTATTAGCAAAAGTTAGATCCCAAGAACTATACCTAGGTCCCTATCGGGCCTGTAGAGTGCTCCCTTACTAATGTCTCAGGTGGAAATCGAACGAGCGACCTCCGATTACACACTAGAGCTCTTACCATGGCACATCTTTCCTCAATTAATCGATTTTTAGGGTAGATTGTTTTTAGTTTAGAAATGTAAATGCTGACAGATCAAGCTGCTTTTCTTGATAGTTTTTTTATGTCAACTTGAATTCTGCTTCCTTTGCCTTTTTTATCCTCTTAGGACTATACAAAATATTCTAAAAATATTATTCTTTTCAAGGGCTTTATAAAAAACTTTCTTTTCCTGAATTGAATACTTTATATGTTTTTGTAACAATTCGCTTGCAAAGATGTTTCTATAAATATTTCCAACATAATTTATGACAATTTTTATATGAGACACTAAAATATCTAAACCAACCAGGGAAATGAACAAGTTCTTTTTTTTTTTGGTTTTAACAAATTGATAAAAATAAGGAAACAGTTTAATTTATATATTTTATTGTTTGGGCAACAAGTAATTCTTTTATTATACTTTATTGTTTTAATAATTTATGATAATAATGAATAAACCAGGCAGCACGAGGAAGAAGATATATATAAAAAAAAACTAAATATTAATTTATTTATTATTTATAATGTAATATTATGGGGAAAAAGAATTTAACTACAAGTATGTTTACTCATGTATACATAAATATATAAGTATGTAGTATAAGTATATAGAAAACAAAGCAGATTTTATATTTAACATGTTCTCCTTAAGATGCTTTTGATTTTCTTTGGCAGGAAAAATTGTTGAGTTTAAAAGGAAAGAGTAAGAGTGTATGTGTATGAAAATGAGTATAAAATAAAAATCTTTATGTCACTCATGATATTAATAACAAACACTTTTGCTCAACAGCTGCCAACAGTTGGTAGTAGTAGAGAAAGCAAACAACAACAACACACAACTATAGCAGCAAGAACAAAATTTATTTATATACATACATATTACAAGACCACCAACTAGGCAACTGATGTGTTGTGTTGCCAGAAGAACAATTGAATGAAAATTACACAGGATACATTTAAACACACACACATACACTCACGCATATTATTATTTGTCTCCAAAATACTGAAATCAAAGTGACAGCAACAAGAAAAAGTAAAATAAACACATTTATTCATTCATACCGCTCTCAAACACGTTAACCATGATAAAAACAAGACACAATACATTTTATATTGTTTATCTGACAAACGAGTAAGCGAAGGCGGTCTTTTGATTACACTGTGTGCAATATAATCATATATGACTCCGCTATGTGATAAAATACCAAAGAAAAGTTTGGCGTCTCCTTATTAAGCCCAAAGTCATTCTCTCTTTTATGTGCCCCCATTTTTTGATAATTTTCTCAGGCTTATATCTTGCAAACCGGTCGGGATTTTGATTTACTTTCTGAGTCAAAGTTGTAGCTCTTGTCATAAAGAACAACATTTAGAACTTCATCTTCATATTTTCATTTCAAGTGTAAAGTTTTACATTATGAAATTGCACTACTTTTATAAATTACAGCTGTACGTATACGTGTTAATAATTTATTGATATTGCAAATATTAAGTATACGCCTTTGAGAAGCATTTGAAAGGAAAAAATCGATTTTTATAAAGTTTTTTACGATTTTGATCTGGAACATGAAGTATGTTTGATATATGTTAACAATTTTTGTTCTTTTATGATAAAAATTACAACTTTGTCTCAGAGAGTAAATCAAAATTAAGAATGGTTTGAAAGATATGAACCTGCGAAAATGTTCACTTTTTTGCAAAAACGACACCCGAGGGGCCAAATCTTTGGGAGCTCATAATAAAGCTCATGACTTTGCATAAAACTGGCAGTCACAGGTCTTTTATTTTTGGTCTTTTATCACGTAGTTGTGTCCATATATAGTTTTATTTTTTCGTATTGCACTAGTTATAATATGTAGAAAGTATTTTTTTGCAATCAAATTTGTTATTAGACAATTTAAGAGGAAATTTGGAAAAAATTTTCAATTGGTTCTTTACAGTATCTGTTAAAATTTTTGACTAGTCAATATAGAAATCTGCAGAATAATTGGCTGACTAGTTTATGGGCTATTCTATTGAATTGTCTATTATTTAGACTATGCACTAGTCTATTGACTATTCTATGAGCTAGTCTTTTGCGTATTTTAATGGCTATGAACTATTCTATTGACTAATCTATGAACAAGTCTTCACTAGTCTACTAGGCTAGTCTATTGTCTAGTCTATGATCAATTCTATAAACTAGAATATTTTGTAGTTTATAGGTTAGCCTCAATAGACTAGACTATAAATTGCTCTATGGACTCTGTGAACTATTCTATTGGCTAGTCTTTAAACTACTACATAGTCTATTGACTAGTCTATGGCGTAATCTTTAAACTAGTTAGTATATTGATTAGTTTATGGCAAAGTCTCTAATGACTAGTATGTGTGGTAGTCTATGTACTAGTCTATGGCGTATTCTATTGCCTAGTATATCATACCCTATATGACTAGTTCATTTTACAAGTCTAATGACTTCTCCATAGATGTCCCAATCTATGGGGCTCTTTAAGATACCATTACACACAAGCATTCTTAAAAACTACTTTTAAGATTGATTTCGTATGAAAAATTCTTCAAGTCTTAAACCACAATAACTACATGAAATCACAATCACTATTTTTCTTCTCATATACACAGTCACTCTTAAGTATTTTGAAAATTAACCCTTTTGTTGTTGTTGTAGCTCTCCTACTACAACATATTTGTACGTTCCTCTACTGGTTGTTGATGATTTAAGTTTTTGTTGTCATTGTCTTGTTTTAAGTATATTTACATAAAAAAATACTACCCACACATATATATATATACATATATATATATATATATATATATATATATATATATATATATATATATATATAGATAAACACACACACATGCATACATATGTGGTATTTATATACCAGAATGTGTAAATATATTTTGAATGTCATTGAGCTTTGCACAGATACACTTAGGGTTGTGTATTAGGATGACTCTACAATCTAAAACATTTTAAAATTTGTCATTGTTTCATAAGAAATTTTTTTAAATTTTAAAGACTTTTAGACAGCACTTCACAAATAAAAACATTTAGAATCTTTAAAAATTTTGTAACGCCCAGCTAATATTCTTATGTATGTATGTATGACTTTCTTCTAGTTTAGTTTCAAGTAGACATAAAATTCATTCATACTTTTGAGCTGGTAAAAAGGAATAGAAAACAAAATTCCAAAGACAAATACAAATTCTTTAAGGATTTCATTTTTGTCATTAGATTTTCGTTTTAAAAAAATAACAATTTTATTTTGTTGATGTTTTTTGACCTCAATTGGGTTTTAACATGACATAGAGACGTGACGTTCATTTTTGTTGTTGTGTTTCCAAAACTCTTTTTCAAAAATATCCTCCTACATGGTTTTATTTGACACCAGCCACACTTTTGCCTGTCATGTCCTTAAGAAATGGGTTTATTTTTCAGAAATGAAATATTTGTCTTTATCTAAATATTTTGTTGTTTTGTTTCTATCTGGGCATCATACATCACTAATTTTTATGGACATAAACTTTGTTAATGGGTGTTTGTTAATAAAACGATTAAATTTTTGTTATCTCTTGGGGGTGAAAATCTTAAAAAGTTTGAAATTTATTGAATAGTAAATATTTGGACATTAACTGTTTATTAGCTATTGAAAGCAACAGTTAGAATTAGTAACATATCAGGGTTCACAAATTGACACTCGATGTTTTGCTTTTTAAGGGAAATAAAGGGGTTTTTGGAAATGTTTAAGTTACAAACAATAATGTTTTGTAAATTTAGATAAAGAAACTGTTGGAATTCTAAATTCTCTCTCAATTACTACTCGGCGTAAGCAATGAGTGTAGGTTAGCCAATGAGAATTACGGGTGGTATGAGTAATATTAATCTTCATATTGTATGTTTTACCGGAAACCGGAAGCATGTTTAATATGTGAATAAAATTATATTTTTTTAATTACATTTTTATAGAAATAACTATGCCAATTTTACCGCATTTTTCTTAATTAAAAAACATTTTAGTTTGCTTATTTAAAATGTTGGTTAAATATGTTATAATTTCTTATTTCACAAAGTTCTACTTCTTCCACCATACGACTTCTTGCGTCGACATTCATTTAATATGTTTAAAAATTTTCTGGCTTAAATGTCTTGTATAATAAATTTTAATATTAAATGTTATAAATAAATTTTAAATAGATAATTTTTACCTTAATTCTTGCAGACATTGAATATAAAATTTATTACACACCTTTACATAGACACTAAAACATACATATACGCAAACAAACATGCTGTCATGTTCTATAAATGTATGTATGTGTGTATGTTTTTCATTTAATTAAAATTCTTTTGATTTTTTTCCTTCTTATTTGTATGTTTTCCGTATTATTTACGCGAAAAGTAAAACAAAAAATGTAGGAAAATTATTTTTACAACTATAAAAAGGATTTCATTCTTTGTGTGTGTGTAATTTTTTTGTTAACATTTAAAGCACGTTAAATACACACGTATAAAAACACATACATATTCATATACAAAGCATCTGCAGAAGTTGAAGCAACAGCAACAAAGAATCTTGTGTAAAAAGAGTTGCTGGTGTGAATGCTGTACGATAAAGCAAATAGTAGTTTATTGAATGTAAAATTGTGTATGTTTCACTTTTTGCCCAACAGTTTAACAAGGAGTTAGTGTAGACTTTTAATTAACTTGCCTATGAATGATAATGGCTAGTCTAGCCAATAGACTAATTAATGGACTACTCTATAGTTAAGATCAATCGCAATCGCAAAAAAAAAAACTTAAAAAAATTCGATTTTATTTTACTTTCAAGTGCTTCTCTAAATTAGGCGTATACTTAATATTCGTAATATCAATAAATCATTAACACGTATACGTACAGCTGTCGTCAATAAGAGTAGTGCAATTACACAATGTGAAAACTTTCCACTTGAAATGAAAAGTTGAAAATGAAATTTTTTGAATTTTTTATATTTATAATTTTTGTTCTTTATGACAAGAGCTACAACTTTGGCTCAGAGAGTAAATCAAAATCCCGAACAGTTTGCAAGATATGAGCCTGAGAACATCATCACTTTTTTGCAAAAATGACACCGAGGCCTCAAATATTTTTAGGCGCATAAGAAAAGTACATGACTTTGGTAGACATTTGGAGACTACGCCATGGACTACACTATGTTAATACTACACTATATAATACTTAGAGAAGTCTATTGACTATTCCATTGCCTACATAGTCTTTGGATAACTAGAATATGAACAAGTCTATTGACTACTACTGGACTATTCCTAGGCCTATTATATTGACAGTCTATGAACAAGTCCATCGACTAGTCTATAGTCAGTAGACATGGACTAGATGAAAGACTAGACTTGGACAAGTCTATTGACCAGATCATGGACAGTTCTATTGATCACTCTAAGGACTAGCCAAGATATCAAAGAATAGTCAATAGAATAGTAGTAGACTAGACTATGTCCCTGACAAGTTGTTGTTCAGAAGTAGCAGATTTCTGAGTTGTGAAAGTTTTCATAAATATAAGGACAAATGAATTCCTTTCATAAGCGCTGAGTAATGGGATGGCTACCTTAACCTGCAGGGGTTATTTGTATTTATGTATATGTAATGTACATTCAAGCATGTGGTATTTAGTACAATTTCTTTAGACCTGTTTGTTGGTATTTTCTAATAAATTTTATCCTGCCAGCTGTTTGTTTAAATATGCATACTCCTAACATACAACATACACTTGTGGACAGAAAAATAGTTAAAAGAAAACACGTCCAGCGAAATAGAAATAATTCCATATGATTACAATATAAATATATCACATATAATTTTTTGATCTAAGGTGTATAAGAGCGGTTTGTTGTAGGCAAAATGAATGAATGAAACACATACATAAATATTTTTACTGCTTACCGCTGTTCTAAGTATTTTGATATTACCGTGTTGCTGTCGGTTTTCATTTAGTTCCGTTTTATTTTTTTTTTTGCTTTTTGGGTCTCTACTATAATTAATTTAAATTTATTGTAAGGTATGCGTTTAAAACTCTATAAAAATTGTTCGTTGCCTCATTTCTGTAGTTTATGTTGCATAGTAGTATTAAGCCAAAAATTCAACAGAAAAGACCTGATTTTTAGCATAACACATCTGCTGCAGCTTTCTACTATGCCGTTGCTGTGGCTTTTTCATGTTTATGTTTCATTGTGTATAGGAGCGGCAACAATTGTTTTGCGGAAATTTAAATTGAAATTATATTAAATTCCCTCACTTTTTTGATTGTGTTTCCGGCCAAGACGAAGGCAACCTTTATTTGCCAGTATGATGTTGATTAAAACTGGAACATAAAGCGTATTTGTTTTTTATTTTATATTTTAGTTGTTTTGCTTAATAAAACCTGGCATGAGAAGGGCATTAAGATCAAATCATGTTTAATTATTAAAATGTTTTATTGAAGTAAACAGCCGACAACATTCTGTTTAGTGATTAAATAAGAGGAAGCTAAAAATAGTGTTAACATTTATTAGTTTAGATTTGATTAAAAATTTTGTAATGGTAAGGGGGGACAGACATATATGTATACATTTATAGGTATTTTCCTTAAAAAGTAATAAGTGTAATTTTCCCACAGTTTTTAGAAGAAATGAGGAAAAGCATAGGAAGCGGTTCGTTAAGGTTTTCTTTCGTGAAAGGTGTTTTTATTAACAAAACGTCTTAAATTTCCCAAAAACTTTCTAAAAAAGCTTACCCAGAAAACTTCTTCTTGAAAAAACAAAAAATTTTTCTCAAAAAAGAATTTATTTTTAAAAAAATATTGTGAAAAAAAAACACTTTAATCAAATCTTTTCCAAAAATACTTTTTTTGCCCAGAAAACTTCTTCTTGAAAAAACAAAAAATTTTTCTCAAAAAGGAATTTATTTTTAAAAAAATATTGTGAAAAAAAAAGACTTTAATCAAATCTTTTCCAAAAATACTTTTTTTAAAAAATCTTTTTCAAGAAACTTTTTGAAAAAAAGCTTTTCCTGAAAAAAGAACTTTAATAAAATCTATCCCAGAATACTTAAAAAAAGCTTTTCCGAGAAACTTTTTGAAAAAAGCTTTTCCTGAAAAAAAGTTTTTAGAAATCCTTTAGTTTTTGTGTTTAAAAAAACTATTAAAAAAATATAAAATGTTCGATTTTTGGAAAAGCTCTTTTGGAACTTTTATAAGAAAAAAAATTTATTAATTTTTTATTGTGAAAAGCTATTTAAATTTTAAATGAGTTCTTTTAAACTAAATTTCGTCATATTAAAAAAGCTTTTTATAGAGCAGAAAGTCAATAAGTACTTACATCTACATACATACGTCTGTCGTCTTTGTTCAAATTCAACACAAAGTGTTCTTGTCTTAATTTAATTTATAAAGATTTCTTTCAATTTAATAGCTTGTCAATACATTTTTTTTAACAAAACGTCTTGCTTCCTACCTTCCTTTTCCAATAATTAAAAACACTTTATTTATTTGCCTTTTGCTATCACTTCCCTTTTACAAAATTTAATTAAATTTTTATTTAAACATATTATGACAATTCCCCTCATAAATAATCTTAAAAGAAACAGAATTAAATTAAAGAAAGAAAAAAACGCAGTCATTTAGACAAATATTGTCTTGTATTCTGTTGCTAATTAAGTCATAAAAAATTTATAAGGACCTTTTTTTCCCAAACATCAGCAGCCAGAACAGAAAACCCTAATATACACAACCAAAAGCAAACAAAAGCAAAGAGGCTTAATTGTTTAACTACTTTTGCTATAAATAATCTTTATTTATTTAGCTTTTTATTGTTTATTATTGTGGTTGTATCAGAGGATTTCAACAATTTCTATTCATCATTGAAGGCATCATGAAAAAGGCAAAAAATATTTACAGCAAAAAAACATAAAAACAAAACCAAGGGAGGAGGTTGTTAGGACCTAAGAGAGAGATAATTAACTTTATTAAGTAGTAAACCATAATAATTGATTACTGCAACACATTTGCAAATGCAACAACATTACAAAGATTTATATAGAAACAAACAAACAGACAGATACGGATAGATCCTTCGAAAGCCCAACACATGTGTCCACAACATTAAACTGTAATAAACTAGAGAATATTTTGAATGTTGATGACAGTTACAGTGGCTTGTGTTGCTGATGTTTGCTGTTGTTGTTGTTGCTGTTTTTGCTTATAAAGCCACTAATAGTGCCATTTAATATACAACGTTTTGCAACAAACTAAACATGATTACATACATAGACTTGGCAATTGTCCAAGATTATGTCATAACATTATATACATAAATATCTACATACAGACATATATACATAGACAATTTCATTTATTTCAACTTATGTACATACATATGTATGTATGTGTAACAGCCACAAAACTTACACATACGCTCAGTTATTATGACAACACAAGTTCTCTTCATTTTGAAATTGATAAATGTTGCTTATTAAATACATTTCAAGCATATTACATATTATAATAAATACTTATGTATGTTTGTTAGTTTGTAAGTGTATTTCCTAAATTATATTTAGCAACATTCTTTTTGGTTTGATGGACATTAGAGAAATCATGTTCAATTCCTATACACAGCCTGTCATGCAACCAAACTGTATTATTCATTATAATCAACAACTCATGCAACAAATTTCTCTTTCCCCTTGTTCATTTTCTTGCTGTATGACGAGAACATGGCCCACATTTAGTTGTAACAAATAATCGATTTGTATTTATAGGCCAACAATGTAAACAGTTGCTCAGTCCTTACTGTGTTTATTTATAAATAGAGTATGTACTAGTCCATAGATTATGAACTAGCCTACTCTATGGACCAGTTTATGAACTAGTCTATTAACTAGCCTATAGGCTAGTCTATGGACTTGTCTATTGGCCAGTCAAGTATCTGCACACTATTCAAGTATCTGCACACTAGTCTATTGATTGCTCTATGCACAAGTGTATGACCTATTCTATTGCCTAATGGACTAATTTGTGAACTGGTCTATTGGCTACTGTATGATGGATTGGTCTATCTACTAGTGTTTTGACTTGGTTCTTGCATAGTCTATTGTCTATTCTATGGAGTAGTTTATATACTAATATGTTAACTATTCTATGGGCTAGTGACTCGGCTAGTATGTTGTCAGTATATGTATAAGTGTATTAACTACACGGTGTGACACAATTACAAAAAGGGAATAGATTCTTCACGAGAAGTAGTGCAGTTTGTAGGTATAAATAGTAGAGGAGTTCACAACACGATATTTAGAATTCTTAATATATTTTTAATATCTTTAAAAGCGTATGTGCCAAATTTCATCAAATTATATATTGAAAATTACGACCTGTAGAGCGCGCACAAGGTTTACATGGACACACAGACGGACGGACGGACAGACTGACAAACATAGCTAAATCGACACAGAAAGTGATTCTGGGACGATTGGTATACTTAAAGGTGAGTGTAGGACCAATATTTTTAGATGTTACAAACATTAGCACAACCGCATAATACCCTCCTCACTATAGAGGTGTATGGTATAAAAATCCGTTTTTTGGGGATAACTTCCGATTTTCGGGGTAAATCAAAAATTCTACATGTGGTATGTTGGTCTATTCAACCAGATCTAGAAACTACTTTTGATCACATATTGAGTATTCTCTCGCACTGTGCTATTAATGGACTAGTCTAAACTGTAAGTTATTTGGTTAATTTTGTCCCTTATGCAGTTCATTATATTAAAACCTCCTTTCTAAACACCTATATTACATTTTAAATGTTATTAATGTTAATCAATTAAAGCTTTCACTTATAATAGCGTCATACTCACACCACTTAACAAACACATTAAGAAAAGCTCTACTTTTATGGAGTAAAAAAAAAAAACTTGTCGAAATTTTATTTCAGAAATGATCCTAAACGGTAGCCCTTGGCTAATGAATAAAACGAAATTTGATTTTTTAGAATCGTTGGCTAACAAAAAGCCTTCTTCTTTTTTGGGATATCCTAATATTCCATTAAGTATACGTAAATTCATTAGACATGAATTTCCAATACCAATACTCATACTTGTACACTACAACACCCTTTGAACAGAAACTTCTCCACTTACCATTCACATATAATCACTCAAAATCTCCCGACACATTGAAGCAAACAATTTTCCACCTCTTGCCATGTTATTTTTGGATATTGGTAAGTGTCTGTCTGTCTCTGTATCAGTGTTTATGTTTTGCTTACCAAAATAGAAAAAACAAAGAGAACAACAATTGGTTAAAGTCTTTTATTTCGTTTCGTATTTGTTATTGTTCCTTTTTTATTGTTGTTGCTTACGTATAATAAGCCACCATTGACGGATGAGTGTCCGAAAAAAAATCCATTTATAGCTTTATTAATTGCTTTGGCAAGTGTTGTTAAATTTGCCAATATTGTTGTTATAGAATCTGGTATGAGTTGGTCTAGGTACACATGTGAACAGAAAAATAAGGGTATCTACTACAGTTACTTAATCAAGTTTTTTACTAACATTTTTATTATAAAAACATAAAAAAATAAAAAATTGAACTATTTTCAATTAAAACTGAAAAATCACACTTATATTTCCAGCCACATGTGTACATAAGCCAATTGTTTTTGTTTTCCCATAAAACTGTTGGCTTTGTTTTGTTTGTTTATCAATGTATTGGTTTTTAGTATCCTTTACTCATATATGGATTTTTTTTCTCTGAGTAAGTGTATATGTGTGGGTGTCTGTATAAATGTATGTGTTTTATATACGTAGTATTCATAGGCATTATGATGAAAGCTTTTTTTAATCGGTAACTTTGTTTTTCTTTTTCCAACACAATTGTTTGAAAGTGAAAAATTTGCTTAGTACAGTGGTTGGAAATTCCCTGTTAAGCAAACACTTAAAGTTAGAAAATATCAAGAAAGGAATACTTTAAATGATTTTAAATTAAAAATACTTTAAGATTTGTGTTTAATATAAATGAAAAATATTTATTTATTTATTTTGGAATTTGTTTACCAAACACCACTGTTCATCATTATAAGAGTTTTTTTTTTGTTCTTTTCAATTGTTGTCTCTTTTTTTTGCAGTGGTTAAAAGAGAGTGTTGGGACAATTGCAACTGTTTTGTTTGTTTTAATTCTTCTTCAGTTTTATCGACTTGTGTAGTGCATTTATAAACTGCTAAATATTTAAGCAGATTTTCAATATTTTTTCTTCCTTTGAGTACAACAATATTGTGAACAAGTCTTTTTGTTGCCGATATGTTGTTGTCAAGTATTTAAATATGCAGCAGAGAAGGGTAAAGTGTAGATGATTGACTTAAATACTTTCATTAGGATTAAGTTCTATTTTTATTTCTAACAAAAATAGACAGACGACCAATTTTAAGCCTTATAAATTAAACAAACTTAATAACATTTTTTGGGAAATTTGTATGAAGAGGACTATAAAAATGTTTATTTTAAAATAGATTTAAATTAAGTCTGTGAGGCAAAATTTGAGTAAAATCTAAAAGTAAATATTTGAAATTTGTTTATAATTCCCTTAGCTGGGCTGTACGCTTAGTAACATATGGCTTCCTATAATGATAACTTCATCAGTTTCCTAGAATTTTTTGTAATTAAAACTAATATTATATTGATGGTTTATTGACACCTACATATACATATGTATATATATTAGATAATGATGACCAAAAACTTGAGAAATTGAGCAATCATTTATTCTGGAAAATATTGTAAAGCTATGCTTTTTAACAAGAAAAATTGTATTTATGGTTGGACCTAACGCCCATAATTTCAAGAATTTTGTTCCTTTTTTTGGTGGAAACTCACTTGTTGCATATTTCTAATTTTTTGACTCTAGCACTTTTGATCTTTCCAAAAGTTTAACAAAAATCGTTAGTTTGTTTATAAGAAAGAACATTAAGAAGAGAACCTATGGAGAGTAATTTTGATCCAAAGCCTTTTGTAATATAGAAGTTTCTAAATTCTTTCAACAGCAATAAAACAGATGGCCGACTATATGATACCCAACAGCAGTGATTTTGTTAAAAATTTTGATTATTTTTTTAATAATATTTAATTTCATTTTGGTATTGTTATTTGTGTTTATACGTGAATTTTGGCCATAAAGTCATTTTCTGAAGGGGACTCTATATGGGGGATAGCGTAAATGAGTCCCGATCATTACTAAAATCAGCAGTATCATTAAGACTTATATAATATTAAGTTTTTCCAATTTTTGAAGTGATACAAGAACATTTAACATAATTAAGAGCTCAAAAGCCCGATTCGTAGGGTACGGTTGTAATGGGGCTATACGAAATAATGGACCGATTTTAACCATTTTCAATATGTTTCGTCCTTATTATCGTTTTCATGTACGGACACAGACAGACAGAAAGACAGCAGACAGATAGACAGACAGACAGACAGACAGACAGACAGACAGACAGACAGACAGACAGACAGACAGACAGACAGACAGACAGACAGACAGACAGACAGACAGACAGACATACAGACAGACAGACGACAGAAAGACAGACAGACATAGCTAAATCGACTTAGAAAGTGATTCTGATTCTATATATATTTGCGTGTCACAAACATCGGCACAAACGCATAATACTCTCTCCACTATAGTGGTGTGGGGAGTTTTTACTCTATTTTAATATTATAAAATTTTTTGATATAAATTCCATAAAATTTAGCTTTTATCCTGAATTATATTAAAGTCTATTGTTCTATTTTATATGGAATGTTCTTTTGCCATAACAATTATAATTAAAGTTAAACAACAAGTGGCTCTTTAATTAAAAACTAGAGTTTAACATTTTTTCCTATAAACCATGCCACACTTACATACATACATGTATATATGTGCAAGTATTATTGTGTGTGGCAGCCATTAAATGATTTGTATGTATAGGCAACAATAGGATGTGAACAAACATGTATGTATGTATGTGTATATGTGCGAGTTTTTGTATGCTTATGAGTTGGTGGATTGATTGTTTTTACGAAATCATTGAAAAGCATTGTTGCATATCGATTCTGTTTCCTTTTTTTTATTTTATTTATGTTTGAATTTTGTATTTAAATACCCAGCAGTTTGGGGCGTTTGTCTCAATGAAGACAAGTTTGTCGAATGAAAAATTCGACTCTACCAAGCTTTTGATACCCTCTTAAAACTGCTGGATTATAACACAGTTTTAGTTATATTTGTCTGTGCTGTAAAACTATTTGGCATCATTGTGGTTTTTCTCGTTCTTTTTTTTTTGTTTTCAATTTTATGGTTGTTTGTTTTAATTCTTTTATAAGAGTTTTTGTTGCTAGTGTTTATATACATTTTATTTTTATTTGTTGCAACGATTGATTGGTTTTCTCTTTAATGAGTTGCAAAATAATAAAAAAAAGTAGGAAAAATTGCAAAAAAATTCCTAAAGAGGAAGAGAGAAAAAAAGGGAGAAAAATTGTAATGAAAATATTTACCTCAATGATTTTGAAATAAAACGTAATTTGCAATTACAAGTTAAATATGAATTACGATATAGGTTGTTAAATATATAATCAATAATTAATATTAATCAAAAGTTTTTCTATAAAAATAATTAAAGGAAAAAGCAGTAAGGTTGTTTTATTCTAATAAGTTATAAACTAAATAAAAAAACTACCACTATAACTCCCCTATTTAATAATATTTAATAAATATTAAAGCAAAATTTAGAGCAGGCTTTTAGGCTATTTATACAATTTTGTAATTTATGAGTTTTTTTTGAAGCTGGCAAAAGTTACTTAAAATAGTAGTGACCTTTTTGTTTGGGGCGTAATAAAAAAGCTAACAAAAAAAGCTTTAGAAAGCATCATTCACTTGGTTTCATTGCCTTTTTTAGCTGTGTTCAAGTGAACAAAATAAATCTCAAGCACCTGCAGCTATATGTGTGACGACCAACTTTATACATTTGCTAGAGTCACAAATAAGTACACAGAGCAAACATGCAGTAGGGCATGTTTGCTTTTACATCTGTGTTTGTGATTTGAACATTGACAAAGAGTCCACCAAAAAATATCAGTATGTATAAATGAGTGATGTTGCAGAGGGTGCAATTGTAGTTTTAATATTTTAAAAACGAAGGTCAAGTTGGTTTCAAAAAAGGCCACAATATTTTATGATGTGTTTTTGACTGCTTTAAGTTACTTTAAATAGGCTCTTTATGCTCTATAATATATTTTTACTTATAATGTAACTCTTACACATAAAATTTAAAATTTTTTTACATTTTTTTTCAATAGCTAATATATCAGCATGGATTTTGTAGCAAACATTTGCATTCTAAGCTATCTTTAGAATACATATTTTTGCTACGTTGACAGCAAAAGCTCCTTTGTTGTCACATGAAAATACTTTGGAAAATGTATTTAATTTTATTACAACATGTTGGTGTTGTTTAATTTTTTCTAGAATTTCTTTTTGTATAGTTCCTGTCGGTCCTTCTTGTTTGTTTTTCTATAGTTTTCTATACATATTCTCTTTCTACTTTCATAAGATTTTTTGGTGATACATGACACTTGTAATCAAATGCCAAAGTCTTAACAATATTCTAGCATGTTTACTTAAGTGTTTAAAAGTATACTTGAAAGACAGTGTATGTATGTGTAAAAAAATACTTAAGTTATTATGGCAACACAACAACATCGTTTTCACTATACCCAACAAAACTCAAAATTAAACATTTCTCAAATTTTTATTTAAATCTTTAAGTTTGCATTTTACGTTATGTTCATATATAATTATGTAATTTGAAAAGTTAGAATTTAGTTTACAGTGTTATCAGGTGATTTAAATTTGAATTAATTTAATTTAAGGCTCAACCTATATGTTTGTTGGGATATACTTACATGAATGTGTCGGTAGATAGTGTGAATTTTTTTGCATATATTGTTTGTATGAATGTATATGAATTTGTTTACACATCTTGTATGTCAGTATCGAAACTAAAGTATTTGTTATTGCCATATTTGTGTAACTTATCTTAAATAAACTTGCCATGTTACAACTATAATAAAGATATCACACGAAAACATTTTACGGACTTGCTGGTCTATAGTCTTGACTGTAGACTGTTCTAACGTCAAGACTATATACTGATGCTTATCTATAGTTTTTACTATCTACTAATCTTGACTAAAGACTGATCTATAGTCTTGAATGATCTATAGTATTGAAAATACATAGAATTATATGTAGTTATGATTATAGACTCATCTATATTCTTGAATATAGACTGATAGATATTCTTTACTTTAGACTGTTCTACAGTCTAATCTGAAGAATGATCTATAGCGTCATGACTGTAGCCAAATCTATAGTTCTCAATAATGTAATATGATCTACATTCTTGACTATATCCTAGCCTTAACTATGGACTGATCTATAGTCTTGCCTGTAGAAAGCTCTGTAATTTTAACTATAGAAAGATCTATAGTTTTAACTATAGTAAGATATATAGTATTGATTATATAAAGTACTCCAGTCTTGAATATAGAAAGATCTCTAGTCTTGACTATAGAATGATCTATAGTCTTGACTTTTGACTGATCTATAGTCTTGACCATAGAAAGATCTCTAGTCTTGACTATAGAATGATCTTGTCTTGACTTTAGACTGATCTATAGTTTTGACTATAGAAAGATCTATAGTCTTCACTATAGAAAGATATATAGTCTTCACTATAGAAAGATATATAGTCTTGACTATAGAATGATCTATAGTCTTGATCTTTAGTCTTGAGCAAAGAAAGATATATAGTCTTGCCTATATAATGATCTATAGTCTTGACCAAAGAAAGATCTATAGTCTTGACTTTCGACTGATCTATAGTTTTGACTGAAGAAATATCTATAGTCTTGACTATAGAAATATCTCTAGTCTTCACTATAGTAAGATATATAATTTTGACTATAGAATGATCTATAGCCTTGACTATAAAATTATCAATAGCGTTGACTTTAGACTGATCTATAGTCTTGACTTTAGAATGATCTATAGCCTTGACTATATAATGATCTATAGTTTTGACAAAAGTTGTAGTCTTATAACAAAATTTCATTTGACAACAGCCTTTTCTTATGTTCTGTCTGTTTTGTTGGCCTAAAAATTAAAATACTCTTTCTATAAAATTTCAAACACTTCTTTGGAGTATATGTTGTACAATTTTTAAAGATAATATAAAAAAATGTAAACATAACATGATTGTTCTGTAGGCATAAATAATTTATTGTTTTTAAACCAGGTAGAAGACAACAATTTGAGACATAAATGAAAGAGTTAAATAAATAAAAGTGTTGTAAGTTTTAATTTAAGGCTTTTTATGTTCAATTTAATTTTAGGTGTTTTTAACACTTGGATAGACATTTTAAAATATTTTATAGAAATTTTTTTAGAAAGGAGTAACTTATGATTGGAAATGCTTACTATAAATGGAGTATAATCAAGTTATGGTCATTGTGTACATATATTTATGTACATATATAGCTGACACAAGTATATTTAATTGGTAATGTACAACGATTTTACTTCTACAGTAATGGCAACCAATTGGATGATGAGTTTTGCATAATAATTCTTATCACTTACTATGTTAAAGACTATAATTACAAAACACTCCTCCTGTCAATCCTTTTCTATTACACTTTGGTGCTGTTGGTTTCTAAGCGAACATGTATTTTGTAATCACTTAAAATGAATGACAAGACAAAATGCTTTAGAATTTTGTTAATAATTCACTTGTTTCTTTTTTTTTTTTGTTTTTTGCTTTTAACTACAGCAGTGTCATTAAGCAACAAATTCAACAAAATGTAGCACAATTCAAGAAGTAAAATTCTGCCACCTGCTGTCATTTGATGTAAGGATAAGGGGCAATTAGGGGGAATTAAAAAGATAGCAACGATTAAAAATAAAACTTGACAGCCACTTGAATCTTGCTGTTGCAAAATAGTGAAAAAAAAATGAAAACAATTATATTAAAATTAAAAATTACACAATAAAATATGAGTGAAAGATATTTTGGTAGAAAATCCATTTAATCACAAAAATATGACTTGCTTTTTATGTGCAACATAGAGAAGAGGGATTTTTGGCAGTTTTCTTGATTACAACCCAAATACTTTAGAGTTGTAAAATATGTCTGTATACAGCAAAAACAATTTATATGTAGCAAAATTTAAATAAGAAAATTTCAAGTAAATGAAAAAGTAATTATAGTTTAAACTTAAACAATTTTTTTTAACTTAATGTTACGATTTTTAAGAAAATCTTTCTTTTTTGCTTGTGATCTAGTTTTTATTTTTTTCGATATGTAGTCTCCCAAATTTAAACCAGAATTTTCTGCTGCATTACAAACATTATTATACTAAACTTGTTGTATTAACTGTTGTTGGGTTTAACTATAAAATAAATTCTATTTTTATTATTAAAATAATGATTTGCGGTTTTCTATTTGAAATGGTATTTTTCCATTTATTTTTTGTATGGTCATGTTTGAAAAATCAGCACAAAAAAAAAAAAAAAAAATATTATTTTTGTGGATTTTTGTAACATTACATTACATTGGCAATTTTTTGTGATGGGAGGGAAAGAGAATTATTTTTAATAAATACATATAAATAGGTGACAAAAACGTTATTATAATAATTTGAATTTTGCATAACTTTTCCAAAAATTCTTGAAAATTTGTTTTTCTGGAGAATAGGTTTTATTTTAAATTATGATAAGAGTTTAGTTTTATCCAAATGAAAAATATTTCTCGAGCTCAGAATCACTTTCTGAGTCAATTAAGCTATGTCCTTCCAGCCCCAGTGTCCATATAAACCTTGTGCGCACGCTTTAGTTGGCAATTTTCATGATAATTTGATCTCTAATCTAAAAAAATTGTTTTTCTTTTGATAACTACCTAATAGTTTGGTTATATCCAAATAAAAACAATTTTCGAGCTCAGAATCACATTCCATTCATTTGAGCTATGTCCGTCCGTCCCTGTGTCTGTCCGTCGTTGTGTCCTATAAACCTTGTGTACACGCTTCAGGTGGCAATTTTCATGATAATTTGATATGTAATCTAAAAAAATTGTTTTTCTTTTGATAATAGGTTTTACTTTTAATAAAACAATTTACGAGCTCAGAATCACTTTCTGTGTCAATTGAGTTATGTCCGTCCGTCCCTGCGTCTGTCCGTCTGTGTGTCCATATAAAGCTTGTGAGCACTCTAAAGGTTGCAATTTTAATGATAATTTTACGACATTTTGCTTATAGTCTTCGCTTGATTTTTATCCAAATACAAAGTCTATTGGAAATGGTTGAAATTCGGTCTATTATTTCACCTAGCCCCTATACAACCAGATCCCCCGAATAGGGCTGAGAATCACTTTCTGAGGCAATTGAGTTATGTCCGTCTGTCTAACTCTAAAGGTTGCAATTTTAATGATAATTTTACGAAAATTTGCACATAGTCTTCGCTTGATTTTCATCCATGGACGAATCCTATTGCAAATGGTTGAAATCCTCCAAATAAGGCTTTTGAGCTCAGAAATTATATCAATATTCTAGTATATCTACAAAACTCGGCAAAACTTAGTTTTATATTAATCTAAATGATACCCTCTCCCTAATTATGTTATGATGGCACCACTTACGACTTTACTCTCCATATCAAGTCTCCTTCTAAAAATGACTTGAAGTCAATAATTAATTGGTTTTTTTTTTTTTTACCAATTTTTCTGATTTTTACTACCAAACTTCTCGAGAGTATGTAGATGTAATTATATGTATATTATATATAAATAATCTAGATCCCTGGTACCTAGGAACTTAAGATTTATACAAAGATACAGGCGAACATGCCTTAATCGTCTTCGCTATCTAAGTTGTGTAAGAAACCAGAATGAATTTACTTTATAGGGTCAGAAATGTAGTAACAAATATTAAAAATATGAGGTCAAACTCGCTATAACCTTCTCACGAAGGCTATCACAACGGTTGTTAATTAAAAAGAGATTTTTGATTAAAAAAAAAAAAAACTATTCAAATATTTCATGATGAAAAATATTAATGAAAGAATATTTCTGATGAAAGTATAGTTTTTTAATCATAAAAATTT
This sequence comes from Lucilia sericata, assembly GCF_015586225.1. NCBI lineage: Eukaryota > Metazoa > Arthropoda > Insecta > Diptera > Calliphoridae > Lucilia > Lucilia sericata. The sequence continues at coordinate 71,050 of NW_023994665.1, read as the reverse complement.
TGATGAACATATCTAAAAACAGTTGTTTTGTTAAAAAATAAAATTTAAATTTTAAGCAAGTTTTTGCTGAAAAACTATATTTTGATGAATTTGCTATTTTTCATGGAAAATAGTTTTGTTGACAATTTTTTTGTAAAGCATCAAATTTTTGTTGAAAAACCAGTTTCATAATAAATAAACAAATTTATAATAAAAGAAAAAATTTTTTTGAACAAATAGTTTTGAGATGAAAAAGCAATTTTTGCATAATTTTCGCATATCCGCATTTATATTCATAAATAACCACATTCTGCTGTTTTAAACATTTAAAATTATCAGTTTTCTAAAGTTTCTATTAGTTTTGAAGGCAAAAGTAAAATTTCTAATCTATTAAGATTTAAATTCACCATCCAACTTACCAACTTATTTACTTACATAGCATGTCTGTTTTATGTAGGAGCCTTGCATATATAATAATATTGATTTCAAAGAACAATTTTGCTATTTAATCAATTTTTTCATGGTTTGTCCATCTCTTTTATATGATTCGTTTTTTTTTTTTTCATAGAAAAACTTTTAAATAAATTCTCTAACATGCTGGTCATGCTACATGACAGAAATGATAAAAGAAATGTTACAGTATTTTGATTTACATGAACGTATGTAGAGAAGATAGATGGTAAATATATATGTAATCCAGGAATATAAGTTAATACATTTTTTTTGGTCTTTTCAATACTGTTGACTTTAAAAATACAGAAATATTTTATGTTGATTTATGAAAATTTGCTGATATTTGACACGGACTATAGAAGTTTAAAATCTTTAAACTTTGGTCATAGTTATAATATTTTTAATATTAATTTTATTTGACATACTTCCATATACATAAATATTTTAAAATAATTTTAAATTTTTTTTTGGCAATTTTTAGAAATTTCTCTAAAACCACAAAACATTACCTTTCTACACGTATTAGTTTAGTATACATATAGGTATTTATTAAACAACTTCAATTATAGTAGATGTGTATGTATGTAAGTAAACAATTTAGATTATTTCAATATTTAATATATTCAACATTTGTTTTCTACTTTATTTATTACAATAAATTGTAATAAAGCTTTTGGTAAATAGTAACACACATTTACATTTACATTATATTGTGTGTAAATGTAAATATATTTACATTGCATAAAAACAGATAAAAGCAAATAAACATGTCTGTATTATAGATTATTGGCTTAAATTGAAAAGCAAATAGTTGGTGATTCTTTTGTTTTCTATTTTTATATATGTATGTAATTTTTTGCTTTCATTTTTTTGTATATACAAATCAAATACGTATTTACATGGCATTTAACAATCTACAATGTTGACTACATTTGTTTTCTTATACAATAAATACTAAATAGATGAAATGATAGATAGAAAGCTATAGATAATGCAAATGTTAAACAATCTAATAGAGAAGATACAAAAAAAAAAATCAATGCTAAATGGAATTAAGTGAATATTTTCTTGGATTTTGTTTGCTTGTTTTATTTTCTACTCTTATGTGTTAGTATGAGGCGTATGAGTGATATTTTTTGAAATTCTTTAACACATAATCATTATACGCACTGTAGCACTAGTTAAACAAACATTTAAATGTGTGAAGTATAGTTAAGTTATAGACGTAATAATGCTAAAAATAGCTTTTTGATTATGTGGGTGATAGTTACATAATGAAAATAAAAAAATGGAAAACTAAAAAGGAAATATTTAAATTGTATTTTGCTTCAAACTGAGCACAATTTTGTTCTATAATCAATAAGAGATTTAAGTAACAGTTTTAACACCATAATAACTATTTATTGACAGATTCATAAACAATTAAAAATTTCAAGAAATTTTACTTTTTTATACAACTTTTCTTCTTACAGTTAGATAACTCTTAATATGATTTCATAATCTCAAAAGAAATCTTTAACGATATTGAAACTCCAATACCGCTTTATATGTTACAAAATAAAAACCTACAATATTATTAATTATTTTAAAACCTTTTACTTTTAAAAACGTTTTGTTAACAAAACCACATTGCCATGGTCAACAAATATTTGGTTAAAAAAAAATACAAATAAATATTTCACAAAAGAGTTGTGAAGAGTTGTGTCAATTGTGTCCATCAATCTTTAATAAAAAAAATTTTGCAAAAAATATTGAAAAGTAAAAAAGTAACCAAAAAACAATGCGACATTAAAAATGTATTTCCAACAGACGTATGAGTGATACGAAATATGTACATGTTCATCAATATCAATCATACGTCATGTTTAACAAAAAACCCCTTCACATACACTCACATACATACATATGTATATCTGTGAATCACAGGCAACTGGCAACGAATTACCACATTTTTATAAATAATATTTTAAGGCCAAAAACTGTAATCCTTTGTGCAAATTGATCAATCACAGAAACAGGATATTTATTAAGTTTTGAGCTGTTCTATCAAATTGAACGTTCTTCTGTTGTGTTAAGTGTTTTTAAAGTTTTGTCGAAGGATTTTTGTTTTTTTTTTATGTAAATTTTTATTAATGTGTATTGACTTAAAGATTTAACTTTTTAATCTTGTATTTTATTTATAAAATATTTTCACAAAACCAAAAAAATGTTTTGCCTTCAAATGACAACATGAGTTTATCTTAAGTATGGGAAAGTATGTTGTAACTTTTAGTAAGTGATTAACTAAATAAATCATTGCCTTCATCTAGAATTGAGTGTCGGTAATAATATAAACATATTTATATACAGTGAGTGTTAAAATACAAATTCAACTTATATAATTGAAGCTGAATATTTAGACACTTATCGTAGTTGTATGTTAATAATAAAACTGAATTTGTTTTTAATTTGTTTCTCAGAAGCTGAAGCAATTTTGAGAGCTATTTATTTTTTGGTCGTCCCTGTTTTTGTCACCCACTGTTCGTGTATGTTGAGGCAGAGATTATATAATTTATAGATGTTGCCATTTGGTAACATGCATGTGTCGTATCTCCATTATCTCACTTTAACACGACCTCTCTCTTTCTCTATCCAGCCACCACTATGGCCACTTACCTTAATGCCCTAACAACCAACTCACTCCCCATCTTCCGCTAGTATGTGTCACTTTAATATACATACATTGACAAGAATGCAGCATAAAGTGGGAATAAGTGTAGTAGAAAACGAACTCATTTGTAAGTCTCATGTATTTAAGACCTGGTAGATAGACAGTCAAACAGACAAATGAACAAATAGAGAGGCAAGTAGGCAGGATGGCTCACAGTGTAACGTCTATACATATATGGATATAAAAATAGTTGATGGAAAAAACTAAAAATTTATGTTAATAGAAAGTCATTATTCAGATGAAAATATATGGACAACAAGGCCTTGAGTCTGAAAAGGAAGTTCCTGCACATGAATTGCCAAATACTTAGATCCCAGTCAAAACTTTAAAACTTTTGGGTAATGAAGAGAAAAAGAGTTAAGGTCTTCCTCTAAAGCTCCCATGGCATACAAGGTCCAGTTTTCCACAACTAAGGGGTTTTATCCAGCATCTATACTTGAGGCTAGACATGTACAGGAGTATGGTAACACAAAGTGATCCAGAAAAGTTTAGATTGATAAAAGTTCACACCTAGTTTTCTGTGCAATTGTATATATTTGTCTATTACACTACTGAAAGAAAACCACACATTTAAAGATGTAGTTTTGAGGCAACATATGCAGCATGTTGTACCTTTTGTGGGTATTTGCTGTTGTTGTTTTTGTTGTTGTTGTTAAAATATGTACAAAATGCTGGTTATTTCCTGAAAATGTGATAAGATTTTTCATGCACTACTCTTGTAAGCCACTTGAGGCATAAATATTTTAATATGTTACATAGAAATGTGTATCTGGAAAATGTTTATCTGCAGAATTATGTGTGTGTATGTGTTATAAGTTTGTGTGAGTATTCATATGTTAAACCATAACTGTCATCATTACATTGACATGCAAGACATGTCATAGTGGTATAAATTTATGTTATATGTTGTCGTTGTTGTTTGTTACATTTCTGTATTTAGGATGGCAGATTGTATTTATAATTCAGCTGCTGTAAATTTGTATTTATCCCAAGTCCTGTTCACTCCGCCCCTTTTTAAATGTTCTGCTTTTTTTTTTGCTATTTTTAGTTGTAAATATTTTTCGGTTTTGCAACATTTCTTCTTTTTTTTGTCATTCTGTGTTTAAGAACACGTATGATAAAATGACAGGCATTTAACCTAAGCTTTACGTTTTTCCATTTTAACACCTTCTTGGTGAGGTTGTTGTTTTTAGCCTACAATCACTACCTAGACCAAATCTGCTAACACTACCATATGCTTCGTTCTGTTAAATTTGGTCTGCTACGTTTTTGGCACAGCTGCTATATTCTGTTTTTCTTGTTTTTGTTCTTCACAATAACTGACAATTTGCTTTTAATGTAATTGTCAGGTGTCACGTCCAAAATTTGTCGATTATTTTGAAATTATGTTTATGGTATGGAATATTATTGTGTTAAATTTCAAGCATTAACAACGACTAGGTCTATAGTGATAAATTAAAGAACAATTATTTTCGATTTAAGAGAGTTTATGAAGAGAAATAGCAACGAAAGTTAATTGAAGTAAAATTATAAACTGCTTTTTAATAGAGTTTAATTGACAAAATTAAAGCTCAAATGGCTATATTAATGAATATATAGTGTATGACTGAGCATTGGAATTCGACAACAATTTACTTTCCCCTACAGATCGTGAATCGAATTTTTGTGAAATTTATTATTACCAGCATAAAATAGTGGAAGCTTTTTAAGAAAAAATATTTTTAAATCCCCACAAATAAACAAAATTACTGGAAAGTTAAATTCTATGAAATTAAAGCTCTTTGCAGTTTAAAATATTATTGTTAAAGGGTTTAAAAACGAAAATCATGCTATTTCTAGAGCTGTTGCCATGTCTTTGTCATTTTCTTTGTCATCATCATCATGACTTTTTCATACTTTTCCATCCCCATCTGCACAGATCTACAGCGAGAGTAGAATAGGAAATAAGTGGATATAAAATTATCATTGCAACTGTCAAGGTTTTATTTTTTACTTTTACTGTAAAAGGACGTTTACATAAGTGTATGTGAGAAATATGATTGTAAGTGTGAGTATTTGTATAATACGAGAAAGTATATTCGTGTGCGTTTAAGTATAGTTGAATTTAGTTTATTATGGTTTTTAGCCTGGTTTTTGGCTTCTGTATATATATACAGTTCAAGGCATTACAAATTATAAGTATCTAGTTACAATGAATGAAATTTTAAGCTTATAAAAATAATACAAAAAACAACCATACACACACATACATATCCTTACATATGAACATTAATATTTTAGTGACATTTGTGTATATGTATGTGTTTATAAAAACACTTGTGAAAAAGTGCAATGAAGAAAGACGACCTTGTTTTAATACTTCTAAATAAAATACTACAGAGAAAATAATTCATTTTTCATAAAGGTTTAAATATTATACAGACATATTATGAAATACACACAAACACTTATAGTACACACTCACTCATATATACATACATATATTTGCTAAATATATACATTTCTCATATATTAAATTTTGACACACACACATACTTACTCACAAACATCCGCATCCTTATAAATACTTACACTAACATAAACTAACTATTAGAGGGGTTCAATATAAAATAAAAAGTTGAAGATATAGTTTGCCTTTCAGACTGACAACTTGAGATCCAATAAAAGACTAACTCAGAAAGTATCGTTAGAAAAATGTTTCTTTTTATATTGGTAAATGGTTCATGGTGAACACCACCCTAATATACTCACATGTTTAATAATAAGAAACTCACTCAGTTGTGAGCAAGAAAATGAGGAAAAAGAGCAGAGCAAAACTTAAACCTTCTATGTTTTAGTGATGGTAAATTAAATTTATGTTTTCCTCTCATATAAAGCCTTAAATGAAATGTTAAATCTCTTTCAACGCCAATGTATATGAGAGTGTGTAGCGTTAAGAATTTGTATGTTTCCTTAGAGAAATGTAAAAGAAATTCTTGTCGCTTTATTTGTCATTTATTAGTGCAATATATACAAGTATTAAACTAATCATTAACTAAATAAATATTTTCGGCACATACACAAAATTCTTACTCCCACATATTTTCACAAATACAAACACACTTAATGTTTATATGTTTCCTCTTTTTATGTCAAATTCAATCTTTAATACACACCCCATTAAACGTTTACACTTAACAGAAAGACAGACACACAAACTCATGTTTGTATACATATTTATGACCATTTAGAAAAACATTTTTATGATAATTATGGGCCAAGTTTTATACTCCTGCCTGCCTACAAATATGGTCATTTAAATTGTAGCAATTACATACTCACATACATGTATACACTGCTTAATATTTGTGTTAACATTTATGGTAGTCAGGCGATAGTGTGCATCACTTTAATTGACCAACTCATAATAGCAATTTAAGAATAAACGTTTAAATATAGTTAGTGTAGCCGGAGTAGTAATTTTTCAATATTTTAGTGTTGGTTGTATAACGGACACTGTGGTCTATCAGACTATTCTGTCAGTACTAGTCCAAATAGGATTATGACCATCATTAAGGACTTCAGAGATATTGCAACATAATTCCTACTGCCGTTCATATCACATCGTTTGTTTTTACACTTCTGAGTACCACAAAATGAGTGGCGTAATGTTTAGTGCGGTTGAGATTTTTTCAGGAATAAAAATAAACTAAATGCGATGGGAAATTTTTTCTACGAAACTGTTTTATTAAGTTGTTTGCAATAATTGCTAAATGGCTTTTGTTTTTAAATTTTAATAATGTGGTTGTAATCGATAAATTTAAGATCCTTTGCACTGACTAGGTTTATAAAGGTTACATGTTTTTCGGGGAACGTGAAGAGTGTTTTTGTGAAATTCTTATACATGGAACATATGGCCTAGCTTTAGGAAATTTCAACTAAGTAAGTTAGTAATTCAGTAAGTTAGAAAGTTAGTAAGTTAGTGAGTTAGTAAGTTAGTAAGTTATTAAGTTAGTAAGTTAGTAAGTTAGTGAGTTAGTAAGTTAGTAAGTTAGTAAAATAGTAAGTTAGAAAGTTGGTAAGTTAGTAATAATTAATATTTTTTTTGAAATTACAATTTGTCATTAAAAACTAACACTTCACTTAAAGTGTAAATTTTTGCTAAAACTTTAAATTGTTTACTTAAACATCAATGAAGATCAATAAAATAATTTTTTTTTGTGGTTGATGTGAAATGGAAAAAAATTGACTTTTTTCGATTTAACCACACAGCAAATGTTGTTGCAACATTTTGTTGAAAATCAACAACCGAATGCAAATTTTGTGGCCAATCAAATATTTTTGTACAATTTATAAAATTGTTGTCATCGTTCAAGCGAATTGTTTGAAAATTCTTTATTGTAGCGTATGATTAATAAAAAAATATAACACAACATGCCAACAAACACTCATACGCGCTGTAGGCAACTAAATAAAGTTATAAAGCTATAGTGTCATAATTACATTCAATATAAATGCGTTGCTGTGTGTGTGAGCGTTGAAATAAATTATTATAAATCCATTATTTTTTGTACAAAGTAGATAATTATATTTAATGTACACATAAGTACATACATTCTACAATTTATTATTAAATAAACATGTTTATACATATGTATAAACGCACATATATGCTACTAAAATTAAATCATTTTCAATGAATAAAATAATGATGGTATGTGTATGTGTGAGCTTGTTTTAATGAAATATTATTTAATTTGGTCAAAGAGTTTTATAACAATGGGGGTAGTTTTATAATTCAACGAAAAATAAGATTTTTTTAAATTATATTTTTTAATTATGGAGTTATTATAAAATAGTTTCTCAATATCGAAATTGTTGAGTAATTTAAAAAGGTAGTAAATTAAAGTTGCAAATGAAAAGACATCAAAGTACCTTAGACATCATTGATCAATGTGATTAATTATTTATTATGAACCTTATGTATATTCTTGTTTCGCGAATATTCCTAGAACTTGTTTTAAAATGTTTAACATTTTCCCAAAAATAAAGCATATTTTTAGGCCTTTAGTTTAAAGTCTGAAGCAATGACTTAGTAAATTATGTTATTTTAAACATAATCAACTTTTAGGAACATATATTTTTCACAAGCAGGCGACTCAAAACATTAACTTGATGCAATTGTTATACAGTTTTATGGGTGCTGAATGTACCTATATTTTAGAGCAAAGCTGTAGGGTATAAATAGTTTAAAAAAATTGCATGTAATAAAACTATTAATAGCAAAACAACCTTGAGCTGTTAGTCAGTTTCTAACAATCAGAAATTATAAACAATTGATTAATGTTTTAGTGGCTTTTTTCCAACTTAAAATTGATTTTTGCAGTAACTGGAAGTAAAATAATTTTTACAAATTTCTTTTAAGTTTTCTATTTTTGTATTGAGAATGTCTGTTAGTTTTTCTTTATTTCTTTTTTATAGCAAAACTTTCGTTTTATTTGATTTATACTATAATTTTAACATTTATATAAACAAATTAATAATTCATTTCTTTTCCAACGTTTCTTTTCTTTTTTTTCTCTTTTTAGGTAAGTAAACACTTTTCATATAAGTAGTATTGCAGCTAAAGGAGGCGGTGAAATAAGAGGAGTTAAAACTATAAACAAACACTAAGACAACAACTAAAGTTGTTGTTGTTGTTTAACAAAATACATAATGAAGTTTTTGGTTACTTTATATTTTCTGTAATTTATGCGTCAACGCCTGTTGTTTTTAAGCACAACAGTCATTAGCCATGAAAACAGTGTTAAAAACAATGGAACATATTGAAGTTAAAGTAGAGATATGAGTGTTAAAGCAATCCCTAAGGAGCTGTCATTCTAACAAAGCGAGTTTATACAAGTTTCAAGTTTTTCTTTTTATTTTCTATTTTTTGAATTTTTATAGTATTTTCTAAGTTTTCTTAGAATATATCTAGTGCGTGTCTGTTTGGAATTTGTGGTGTGTATGTGTATAAATGTTTTTGTCTGTGTTAAGATTTATTATGGTCTAATGTTGAAAAATATATATTCCCAGTTTTCTTTTTTCTTTATTCCTATTTAGTGGACTATAGTTGTGAGACATCAACTAGAATTCAGGCGTCTTAAACACCCATACACTTAAATTCAGAACACAATTGATTGCAAATGACCTCTAACAGTAGAAGTCTTAAGAAAAAAAAGAAAAATTAAAAAGGAATGAAGTAAATTTAAGTATAAAGTGTAAAGAAAAATAAGTGGATATTTCCTTTTTTTTAGAAATTTTCTTTAACGTAATTTAAATTTCATTTATAATGGCTGTTGACATTGGCACGCTAGCACAAGGCGAATAATAACAGGGAAAATATTGTTTTAAATTGTTTTCTTTAATTTTTTAAGGGAAATATAAATGGTCGCACAAAAAGCATATTTTCAAATTTTAATTATGCTAAGGAAATTTAAGATTCTCGACTTAAGTGATTTTAGAATTTTCGACTAAAAATATCGATTTTGAAGAAACATATGAGTAATCGCAATAAACAATAATAATTTTCAGTTTTAAAGAAGTTACAAGCGATTTCATGTTTTTGAAAGAGTTAAACTTAAAATGGTCAAATTCGTTTCTATTTGAAAGCTCTGTTGAAGGTCTATAAAACCGATGTACAATGTCGTATCCTTATGATCCAATGCATAAAAATGATTTAGTCCAACGAAAGTTGTTCAATTAATTAATTAATCATATGGACAGACAGACGGTCAGACAGACAGACGGACAGACAGACGGTCAGACAGACGGACATATCTAAATCGACTCAGAAAATGATTCTAAGCCGATTAGTATACTTTACGTTGGGTATAGGACTAGTATTATTATGCGTTACAAAAAGCAGCACAAACCCAATATACCAATTGCGACCTGTAGTTTGATTACAAGGTTTACAAGCCCTATTTGGGAGTTCAGTTGTATGGGGGCTAGGTGAAATAATGGACCGATCAGAACCATTTTCAGTAGTCTTCGTCTCTGATATAATAGAAGATAATGTACCAAATTTGGTAGACTTTACGTTGGATATAGTACTATTATTATTATGCGTTATAAACAGCAGCACAAACCCACTAAAGTGGTGTAGGGAATAGCAATAAAATTTTGTAGCACAGTGTCATTCAACATAAAAACACTTAAACTCTTTTAAATATACAAATCTAGTTAAAAAATATTTTTGTTATTTTGTGCAAACTTGTCAGATTCTATAAATAACTGGAGAAAAAAAATTTATTTATTTTGAGATTTCACATTTTAAAACAAATTCATTTAAATGTGTAAATATTTGTTTCTGTGTGTGAGTAATTGTTTGTGTTTTTTTTTTTTGTACAAAAATAAATAGAATAAAATACATTTCTATATAGTATATTTGAATGTAATTAAAACATGTATTAACATTTAAATGTGTTATAAATGCGGGTTAAGCTTTACAAAAAACTAAAATGAATTAAACTGACATTTCATAAAGGGTATTTCATATCGAAAAAGAGACAAATTGTAGATATTTAAATAAAACAACAAATACTGTTTTAAATGTTTAGTTTATAAAGAAATACCCCTTTTAGACATACATATGTGTAACTGGGTAATAATGGCTTAATGTGTATATGTTGCCATATACTTTTTATAGCTCATCCTTATTGGTGTAAAATAGTGTGCATTTAAATGTGTGGGTGGATTGAGGGGTGTTTTTGTCTGTCTATATATTTTTGTGACATTATCGTTTTAAATGTTGTATAATTGGATTTGTCCATTTATACATGACATGACACAAAAGTGATAAACGTTTGCCATTGCTGCTGCTGTTGATGATGAATACAAAATAATAATAAACTTGTTTACTACTTTCACTATTAGTTGTAAATGTTTTGAACATTTTTCTTTAGCACTTTTTTTCAAATGTTTGCAATACAAATAGTATTTAACAAAAGCCTATAGTTTAATTTTGTTCTGCTTTACATTGTTCGTAGCAGTAGATATGATATCAAACAACAACAACAAAAGTAATTAATACAACGTTAATAAGATAGATTAATGTCCGGATAAAATCGTAACATAGATATTCAACTGAACAGCACAACAACATGATAATTAACTCAAATAACAATAAATTATAGAACAACATTCAGTCTATGACTGTGTAATTTTTTTTTATTTGTATTTTATTTTTTCAACATGCTGCCATACAATTACACAAGACAAAGCGGAAAAAATAACATTTGTATAATGTTTATCGTTTAATCCCAGCCAGTTAAATGTTGAGCATTTTATTTATCCATTTAAAATACGAGACAGTGAATTTTTCTTTTTATACCTACCCTACATCTTCGTGAGAATGGTACATATAAGTTTGTCATTTCGTTTGTAATTTCGAGAATATAATTTTACGACCCTGTATGTATATTCTGAATCCTTATATATAGTGGAGTTTATTAAGCTATGTCCACCGGTCTGTCTGTCCATCTGTATGTTTCTTGCACTTAGTTTGCTTGTTTATAAAAACAAAAACAGAGCAAGTACAGTAAGTTACGTAGAAAGCTGTATATTGTTATTGTTTTGTTAATGCTGAAATCAGGGATGGAAAATTGTGTGTAGGAACTTATGAAGGGATGGGGAAAAATCTTAAAAATTAAAAAACATAATAATTTTAAAGTTTTTTATTCGTTTTTAAAATTAGGAGAGGATTTTTGGTACTTTTTCGTTCTTCAACTGGATTTTTTTTTAATTTTTATGCAATATAATTACACATCTATAAGAGTGAACTTCTGGTACGTTTTGGTTCGTCAATTGGTACTTTTTGAACTTTTGTAATAAAAGACCCACTGATTGTTTTATACCCTTCTCCTTTGAGAGAAGGGTATTGAAGTCGAGTGCTTTACGTGAATTGTTTTAAACCCTTCACCTTTGACAGAAGGGTATTGAAGTCGAGTGCTTTACGTGAACACCTGCTGTGTTGGCCTATTTTACGGTGAACTTTTGTGACGACTCACCACCGCCCCATTGTGTTTCTTACACGTAGGTGGCAATTTACGTATATGGAATTTCCGGTCCAGTATACGTACACTTTGCCCAAGTACTTGAGCTATGTAATCTCTGGCCATTGCTACTCCATTGCTTAACTTTCGAGATGGAAAAACATCACTTCCGTTTACAACCAAGCAAATGGGATGTATGGCAAGAGCATCTAGAGACGTAACCGGTAGACCGAAGTACTTACTCACAGAATTTGCTCTAACTCACAGAGGACACACTTTGGTTAATCTGGTATGAATAGAGTTTGCTCTGAACATTCATGGACAAGGAAGGAAAATTCAATGGCATCACTTGCATAAGATACCTTTCATCCATCACTATTCAACCCTGCACACTTCTCATTTAGCCGACACACTCATAAGAGAACAACATACGACAGACTCACTCTAGGTATACTTATACCCCTACATTCATCCTGTATCATATACAATCAACACCAACTCATTTCGAACTCTTAGTCCCACACTTCTCTGTGGGTTATCTATTGTCATTCGGCAACAGCACCGAACCTATCCCGAAATATAGATTTTACCGTCTTTTAACCGCAACTTACTCTTCCCGCGAATTTGGGTTTAAACCACAGCTACTACGTGGATCCCAAAAGAACCTCCAACAACTGTCCAGTCAGGACAAGTCCTGCTGGCCACCCGTAGTACCAGATTATGTGCCCCGGGAGGCGTAGGAAGGGTATATATAAGTTTGTCATTCCGTTTGTAATTTCCACAATATAATTTTCCGAGCCTAAAAAGTATATATTTCGGATCCTTATAGATAGCGGAGTCGATTAACCCATATCCGTCTCTCTTACAAAATTTTTGTGAAGACCCCAGATATCTTCGGGATCCAAATCTTCAATAATTCTGTCAGACATGCTTTCGAGAAGTTTCCTATTTTTTGATGTGTGTTGGTGTGTGACTACACTTCTTTTGAAATCTTCATAATTTCCTTAAAAAATCAAAAAATCTTCGTTTTCAAAACTTGCTTTAAATCAAAAACAATAGTTAATTTAAAACTGTGTTTTGCATAAAATCATATAACGAAATTCTTACAGTTTTTGCATTATCCCGTTAAAAAAATTCAAACAATTTATTTCCTTTTATATTTAATATACAAAATTTTGTTCAAAAGAAAAACAAAAATCAAATATCCTGCATACAAATTTTACCATGTAGTATTTCTTAACTCTCTTCTCTAGCAAAATCTATTTGTGCAAATAGAATTGCAACAATATACCCTTATATATTTAAGCATAATTCTTTTAAGAGTCGATATTTATCTACAAGGCAACAACAACAACAAAAACAATAAATAACACAGCAGCAATAAAGACATAAAAAACATTAAATTTGTTGCATATTTTCAGGGTATTTCTTTCTATTCTTTGTTATTTTTTATACATTTTTGCTATAGATTTTTGTTTAATATCTAACATATAACGAAACAAAAGAAATTGTTTTATTGTAAGAGAATTTTCTATATAGATTTGCTTCATTTTTGCATTATTGTTATAGTTGTAATTGTTAAAATAAAAGAATAGAATAGAAAAAGGATACTGTAGCTTACATGCATACAAGCATAAAGTGTATTATAAAAGATAACACGCCTTTTGTAGCTCTTTTTTTTACATAATACACACACATACTACATATATTATAGTATTCGTTATAGTTGTTTTTGCTGCTATTGTTACCAAAAGCTTTTTAAGAAATTGAAGTACAAACAGACAACTATAAAGAAATATTATACACTTTGCTCATTGTTGTTGTGTGTGATTTTTTTTTTTGTAATTTCTTTTTAAGTTGCAATTTAATTCAAACATTTGCTACAGCCAGCAACAGCAGTTGCTGCAGCAACCGTATTCTTTCCCTATCCTTTAACAGCAAACACTAGTTACAAATATAAAAGAATAAAGGATTTCATTGAATATTGGGAGTACCAAATTAATATTGTGTACAACTTCTTTCTTTAAATAAATGTTAGTTTGAGCAGCTGCTGCTAATACTAACTCAACCCAACTTCTATATAAAAAAAATCGTATGACAATAATGCAGCTTCAACAGAAATCAAATCAACAAAATTGCCAACAAAAAAGCAACAGAAATATGCTGCTGTACTAATCTAAAGTAAAGATTTCTAAATAAAAACTACATCCAATGTTTAGTTTGCTTTTTTTATTACTCTTACAATTACTTGCATTATTAAGTGAAGTGTAGAAGTTGAGTGATCCAAAAAAAAAAAAAAAAAAAAGCACTCAAATGCGTATTTGATTTCAGATCTCATCAAATTCTATGTACTTTTACTTTGTTGTAATTCTTTTGCTGATTTTAAAATAGTTCATTGTAGTTTTCCTCCAAGTATGACAATGGGTGTTATTTACTTTGTTGAAAGTAATTTGGGGAGATTAACACAAAGTAAAATTACTCTTGTTTAGAGTTTATATTAAGCTTTGTAATAATTGTTTATTTTTGTTAAATCTTTGACATCAAAGAATAATCTTTTCATATTACTAAACACAACCTTTAATGTAGAAGTATATGTATTATGCTCAAAATGCGTTGTAACGTTTGTTAACATTTAGACAACGGATGTGCATAAAGTTTAGATTGCAACAACGGATTGTTGCAATGTTGACAAAGTTCCGTTACATTACATGTTGTATGTACATATGTATATACTTGACAACGGATGTTATTGAAAAATTTGGTGTCAATTTGGTACCAGGTGTGTATATTTCTTTTTTCTAGATTAAGCAGTTAGTCAAATGGGGTTAATAGTTGAGCCCGAACCTCCCACTGATAGTAGTTATACTAAATAAATTTTCATCTTTAGACAAATTTTATGTCATGAGACAAATTTCTGCAGAAATTTCTATTAAAATTAACATCTTAAGAAAAACTCTTACAACAATTTATATCTGGAGACAAAATCGCAAATGATATTAATGCTATTCCTATATCTTCATAGAAATTTCTTTGGATATTTTTTATCATAAGGCAATTTCCCTTAAATATTTATATTTATTCTGATGCAAATTTCTATAAAAAAATTCATATTTAAAATTAAATTTAATTAATTTAAATAAATATGTCGTTGTAAATAGTACAAAAGAATTATTAAAATTGTCATTGTTATATATATTTTTAACATTTTATTTTTTTAATTAAAATATTCCTGTTAAATGCAGCTTGACATTCTTTAAAAATACTCGCAAAAAAATTATTACAAAAGTACCTTTCATTAAATTGTATATTAAATAGCCAATGTTTATAAATAAAATTTATTCATATATATAAAATAAATATTTAGACTTCACTCCATTAAAAATATCAACATAAATGCTATTTAAACATATTTTTAATACAAATTGAACATTTTTGTGGGAAAAAAGAGCAGTATATGTATGTAGAACGGAGAGTGCTGTATATACAATGAGTAAGAACGCTTTACACCACTTTAGTGGGGAGAGTATATTGGGTTTGTGCTGATGTTTGTAACGCATAATAATATTGGTCCTATGCCCATTTAAAGTATACCAATCGGCTTAGAATCATTTTCTGAATCGACTTAGCTATGTCCATCCGTCCGACCATATAATCTTTGTAATCAAACTACTGGTCGCAATTTTGAAGATAATTCAATGAAATCTGTTAAATGATCTTCTATTGTCGTAGCATAATTGACTCCGCTATTAATGAGGAAAGTGTGGAAATTACAAGCGGAATGACAGACTTATTTAAAAAAGTATAAAATGGATCAGATTTAACATTTCTCAATCACTATCATTATGTAATTTATCACTAGCATTATGTAATTTATATGCAATTGTATACCATAAACCACTTTCATAAAGGGAGTATCAACTTCATATATATAACTTCATAATAGTAAAAGCTCAACTAGTTTACCGTGATAATAAATTATGCAAGTTACTGGAAAACTGAAGTATTTGGTTATTACTTATGAATACACACATAAACATGTGTACAAAAAAATAGATGTGATTCCTTTCTAATTATAAACATTTCTCCATTGTGATTTTCTGGCATCACAAATCAGTTCAGAGGTAATTAGTTTGAATTTTTAAATATTTTTTTATTAAAAAATTTGATTAGAAATGCATAAAGATTTACAAGCTCAGCAGCAACTATTTCTTTGTTCTCAAGTGTAGAGACATACATACATTCTCAAGTGTACATACATATGTATGTATCTAAATGAGATGTTTAGTTTTTCCTTATGAGTAAAAAAAAAAAAAATAGATAAAAGTAGAAAATGATGTCTTAAATGTGTAAATAATTGTATTAAATTGTCTATGTATATGTATACGTATGTGTGTAAATGTGTATATGCATACATACATATATGGTTTTATTTTATTTCTTAGAAATAAACATTAAATTTATTCATACACACATGTATTAAATTAACATCTTATACGAGTTTATATTTCAACACATATTTATTTTTAGTTCTATTTATATAACTGTGTATGTAGTTTTAAGTTTTTGAGAGTAGAACAGATAGTGCATTAACACTATCACTAAATAGACGCACACATATATACAACTACCCGGCAGTTCGGGCAAACTGAAACGATGTAATAAATTCACTCTGTAATAAATTACTTTGGGTGAATTAAAGGGACCCGTAATATCATTCGCCCGTTAACGTTTAACCATTAGATATTCTTCCGCTTAAAATAATTTTTGTATGAAAACAGTCAATATATCGTTATGATAGACCAGTAATTAGAAATTTAAGAAAAATAGTGACTTTTGTTAAAAACTACTGGACACATAAAAGTATCTCCATTAACATAAATTGCATGGGTTGTTGAGAAATTTAATACTAGACACAAATGGTTTTTATGATTTCCCCACAGATGCAAAATACGATTCTGTTCAGTACTTGTTTTTTTCCTCTTTTTAATATACTTTAGTTTTGTGGAGTAAATAAAATGAAAATAACAAATTTTAAGAACAATAGATGTGCCCCTATAAAGTTGCAACAAAATCTGAACTTAACAAAATACATTTGTAAGGTTTCAGTAATAACGACTTTTAATTTCTACCCAATATCGGAATCTATTATATGACCGTTTTTTTCACTTTTAGTTATTGATGCCAAAGAAAATTATGTTTTATCTTTTCCAGCGCAGATCTAATGTACCATCTTAATACATATGAATGTATAAAATAATTGTTATTAGAGCTGCTGTTGCTAATGCCGCTACTGTTTGTGTAGGCGGGTTTGTGGGTAGTCTGGGGAGGCATTTTAAATTTCTATTTAATTATAGTTAAACAGCTTTTAGTTGTACATTAATATAAATATCCACAAATTAGAAACTTAGCACTTTAAGAGCTGTTAAGAACGAAATGTTGAATATCAGATGACGGAATCTGTAGTAGTCCTAATAAAATATAATTTGAAAGACATTCTTAACTATTGATTAGTCTATAGCTTTGACGATAGATCAATAAGTATATATATAGTCTTGATCATAGATCAGTCTGTATTATTGACCATAGATCAATGTATAGTTTCTACAGTATATCAGTTTATTGCCTTTACAGTTTATAGCATTGACTACTGATCAACCGTAGTTTTGACTATAGATTCTGATATTCTGTAGTATTTACTACAGATAAGTCTGTTATCTTGGTTTTAGACCCGTCTTGACTATTCATCAGTTTGTAGTTCTTACTATAAGTTAGGATATAGTCTTGACTTTAGATTAGTTTATAGTCTTAATACTAGATCAAAATAAATTCTTGATTGTAAACTAATGTATAGTCAAGAACATTTTTTAAATCATTCTATAATTTCTACTATAGAACAGTTTAAAGTCTTCATTATAGATCAGACTATAGATCAGTCTTTAGTTCTGATTATAGATCAGTCAATATTATTGAATATAGATCTACCTTGACTGTAGAGTAATATATGTAGTTTTGGTCAGAGATCAATCTCTAGCCTTTTCAATACATCATTCTGCAGTACTGACTATAGATCAGTCTATATTCTTGATTTTATATCATTCTATAATCTTGACTATAGCCCATAACCTTGACTATAGATCAGTCTATATTTTAAACAATTAATCAGTCTTGACTACATAGTCTTAGTCTGACTTTGCTGATTTAAGAAATAATAAAATTTAATGTATTGGATCCATTTTCATTTAAATCTTCCCACAAAAGGTTAATTTTTTATAACACTCAATGCATATGAAAATTAATGTGAAACCCGTAAAAGAATCTCAATAAATTTTCTTGGTATATAACAACAATTGTTCTTCTTGCACAATTTACTGCAGATTTTTTTTCTAACTTTCAACTTTGGAAACAGAATTTATTACAATCATAATTTTAAAAGGCTGCTGGTAGTTATTTGTACATAACAAATGTTTACTATACTTTCAGCATTTATTACTTATACAACTATTTGCATATCTTTAGTGGCAAAGCAAAAAAGAAACGGAACAGCATTTAGTTGCAGGGTCTAGTACATGGCAATTTTTGGGCATAAATAATCAACAAGAACAACAACAATAAACAAGAAGAGCAATAAACTAATTGCTGATTTTATTCATGTTTTTAATGTATCTTATAGTTTTCTTTTAGTATGTTGTTTTTTTTCCTTCGTTGAGCCTTTAATTTGTTCGTTGTATGTCTTCGAGGAAATTTGCAAACAATTGGCCCAGGAGTAAATAAATATTTGCATATTTTGTACATTATAACAAATTAACTGCAAACACTTTCATTCATAAATAAATACTGCCCCTATAGTAAACAGTTTTGATTTCTATTGTACATGATTTGTGTGTATAACAGTTTATACACCAAATGTTGAGTAGATCAATTGAAAAGTTAACTAAAATATACAGAAAAATTATAGTACAATGAACTGAATGAAATTTTAGCATTTTTTAACTTGACATTGCTATTAAAAGTTACTTGTAAATGTTTGTTCTATTTGTTTTGTTGCTCACTGTTCAATTCAGTCACTTATATAAATATTTAAACATTTGCCATGTTTTCATTGCAAAAAAAAAAAAAAACTAAAGTACTGCCAAAGGAGATATAAAATCCGAATTATCTATAATCTGAACAGTGTACAATAAACAAAAGGACGGACGTGTGGCAGAGTCAAAGGAATGTGTCGATGGTGTACAATGGGAAATTAACAGTGTGTTGTTTTCTATGATGTTTGTGCTGTTCTGCTCAACATGCACCTGAACTGTAGTATATTTTGTAACTACATATATACATATATACTATAAATATGTAGTAGTAAGTCTATTGTTGTATGCTTTGCTTTTAAACATGCTGTCGAAAATGGAATTTTATTTACTTTAAGCAAATGTAAATACACTCAGAGAAAAAAATGTTTAGACATAGATTTTCAACAATATTATGGTTTTTGTTAAACTCATAATAGTTGACTGTAGTCGTATTTATATGTACATATATTATTTTATGTTATTTTCTGACATTACTTTGATCATAATATTGTGACATCTCTTGTAAACATATTAAAATTACAGTTGTAACCATTTTTAATCATATATTTTTCACTGAGTGTATACTTTACATATTTACTTGAAAGTATGTATACAAAAATGTGTCTACCTACATTCATAAAATACTCATGCATGTAGGTACTTCTCCGAAAGGCATATAAATGAAATATTTGTTGAAAAATATCGTCAAAAAAAAAAAGAAACTTAATAAAATAGTTATTTTTTTTGCAGATTTCAGAATTGTCATGAAATTTAATAATGTAAATATTTTTGGCATAAATACTACATACATGTATGAAAATATGAAAATGTTTTTTTCTGTTCATGAGAAAATATTGACAGCAAAATAATAAAGATGAAAAAATTCCCAATTTATAATTATACATTTACAGTTTATAGGTCAAAGCGATGATTGCTTTATTTGTAGTAATTAGACAGGTGCAAAATAATTGATATTTTCCAACAAAGAATTATTAATGTGTATTTATAATTATAAGTAAACCTTTCAATCAAACTGTTGATCGCAATATTACGTTTTAAATTGCCCAAACATTGAAACCATTAATTCCTGTTAGAATCGGTTGTTAGTTAATCCATACAAACGTAAATCAATTTGATTGAATATATATCTTTAATGTGTCTTTACTCGAAAAATGCAATCTTTTTCGAAGCTTCGACCAGAAAGGGACAAAAATCTAGTGCAACTTTAGCAAATCACAGAAATTTTAAAACCTCAAATTAAAAGCGTAAATTTTCGTACTTTCTTGGTACAGTTGGTCTAAAGCAACGAAGTTTAATTTCAGCTTGCAAAAAAACCTGCTCGAACTCGATTTTAAAAGATAACAGAGGTCAGCAATATGAAGTTTATCTCTGCACTTCTTGGAGCATGCTAATACTTTCATGCAATTTTAAAAGAATATTAATTTAAATATCGTATTAAATATTAAATAATAAAAGGATTCAATCACTTTCATGAATAATTAAAGAAAGAAATGCAAGTAAAAATATAAATGTCGAATGTAAGATCCCCAACAAAAACTCAGTAATGATTTGTAAATACAGAACTACTTACTTTTTAATGTCTACTTCATACCGTCTGCATAACTTTTAAGCACTCTTACCCCCGTTAACACCAACTCCGGTTATCGTTTAACCGGTAGATATTCTGCCGGTTAAAATAATTTGTGTATGAAAACTGTCAATTTAACCTTACGATAAAATATAACCAGACATTGAGATATGGGGGGTTATTATGAATAACATACGAGTATTCTACTATAGACTAGACTATAGAATAGACTATAGACTAGACTATAGACTAGACTATAGACTAGACTATAGACTAGACTATAGACTAGACTATAGACTAGACTATAAACTAGACTATAGACTAGACTATAGACTAGACTATAGACTAGACTATAGACTAGACTATAGACTAGACTATAGACTAGACTATAGACTAGACTATAGACTAGACTATAGACTAGACTATAGACTAGACTATAGACTAGACTATAGACTAGACTATAGACTAGACTATAGACTAGACTATAGACTAGACTATAGACTAGACTATAGACTAGACTATAGACTAGACTATAGACTAGACTATAGACTAGACTATAGACTAGACTATAGACTAGACTATAGACTAGACTATAGACTAGACTATAGACTAGACTATAGACTAGACTATAGACTAGACTATAGACTAGACTATAGACTAGACTATAGACTAGACTATAGACTAGACTATAGACTAGACTATAGACTAGACTATAGACTAGACTATAGACTAGACTATAGACTAGACTATAGACTAGACTATAGACTAGACTATAGACTAGACTATAGACTAGACTATAGACTAGACTATAGACTAGACTATAGACTAGACTATAGACTAGACTATAGACTAGACTATAGACTAGACTATAGACTAGACTATAGACTAGACTATAGACTAGACTATAGACTAGACTATAGACTAGACTATAGACTAGACTATAGACTAGACTATAGACTAGACTATAGACTAGACTATAGACTAGACTATAGACTAGACTATAGACTAGACTATAGACTAGACTATAGACTAGACTATAGACTAGACTATAGACTAGACTATAGACTAGACTATAGACTAGACTATAGACTAGACTATAGACTAGACTAGACTATAGACTAGACTATAGACTAGACTAGACTATAGACTAGACTATAGACTAGTCGAAAGATATGGGCTATAGACTAGTCTATAGATTAGACTATGGACTAGATTGCAGACTAAAGATATGAGCTATTTATTAAAAGTTTATAAGTTACAAAAAGTACCGAAAATTCCGTTGGGGTGCCGCCGTATTTTACGATATCAAAAAGTACTGTATAAATTACTTAAGTACTGAATTATCATACCTGGTTAAAATTTAAAATGCTCATTTGTTTGTATGCGAAATATAATATAATATTGTTTTCTATTGTTTTTCTTTATATTAACCATTTAAAACATTATAAATATAGTTTCCATTATTATATTAATATAAAAATTACAATTATATTGGTATTTTATTAATACAACATAAACAATATATGTAAATAAATTAATTTGCTAATTATGTTTTTAACTTTGACTAGGTATTGTAAAATACATACATAAGTATGTATGTGAAAAATTTTGTATGAAAATGTTATTTTTTAAGCTTTAGTTGCTTCAAAACTTAATTATGAATATGGTAGTTAATCTTTTAATGGAAAGAGTTTTAAATTATAAATTTTATTTACTGCATAAGAGTTTTTGATATTAAAAAACATATTTACAACTTCAACATGTTTTTAGTTCAGTAGTCTTCATATTTGTTAACATTTCACTACAGAAGGGTTATACAAAAAATTTTTTAGCATATTTTGTTTGCTCTAAACAAATAAAAAAAAAACATTTAAAATATTAAAATTCTATACTCAACTAAAAAGTTGCAACTGCGGCAGAAATATCAAAAAAAGAAACTATAGGGAAAACAAACTAAAATAGCAACAATTAGAACAACTCTTTGGCTGAGAGTAAAAAAATAGAAACACAGACGAACGACAAAAAGGAGGAAAAGAAAAATCATGGTGCTTTTAGCCACTGCAACTGATAAAGCCACAAAACATTTTGGCATTTTATGGTGTTAAAACTCCCGCGGGTCTAGAAAAATACATAAAAAAATTAAAAAAATAAAAAAAATGGAGAAACACAAAATGCACACATAAATACATACAAATGAAATTGTTACAGATGCATACACTTAAACTTCTACGTACATATACAACTAGATACTCGTGGCACTACACAACTT
The DNA here is from genome assembly GCF_015586225.1 of Lucilia sericata. NCBI lineage: Eukaryota > Metazoa > Arthropoda > Insecta > Diptera > Calliphoridae > Lucilia > Lucilia sericata. Next base: position 47,976 of record NW_023994665.1, on the reverse strand, counting down.
GTAACAGATACAATCATAACCAAACACAAACAGCAACAACAAAAATAATAACTTTGTAACGCATGCAGCGAAATCAACCAACCATGTGGACACGAAAAGAAAGATGAAATAAAGAAATACCCAACACCGGATATAACTAGCAGGAGGGTTCATTCATATTTTCACATACAGTATAACCAGTGTGAAGGGGAGCTCAAACACAGTACCTAGTAGATGTTAATGTTTTTATTGCAATAACGAAAAATAGAGTTGTTATGAATTCTTGCAACTTAAACATACACACACATGATGTTTGCAATCTAGTAGATCCGTTGTATGTATCTGTTTTTTCTTTCATTTCAATATTAAAATATCTGTTACAGGATCTGTTTTCTTTATGTATGTGTGTTTGAGTATTTGTGTTTTTCAGCTTAAAAGGTCGTTTATAAAAAAAGGAATATTGTGATGTGGGTGTGAAGTGTTAAAATGTTGATATGAAGTATAAATTATCCTGGTATTGAAGGCTTATAATAATAATAGGAAAAATAAAAAAAACATATTTATCAACTTTTCTCTCCAAATAAAGGGTGTTGAGAAAACCCGCAGTCATACAATTGAATGAACTTTAGTCAAGAGATTTTAAAAGTTTATTATACATAAATATGTTTTTGCAATGCATTCCTCTTTATAGAAACAAAATTGTTGGATTTATGTTTGTAGATTAAATAAAGTGTTTTCAAATTTTAATTAAAGAAAATTTGATCGACTGTTTCATGCACGTTTTACCAATTACATACTTAGTTTTTCAAGCTCTCTATATTTTTAAGGGAGAGAAGTTTTATTCCCTCGATATTTCTGAAAGATATTGCCCAAAGGAGCATCCTGAGTTCCTCTTTTCTGTCAGTCATGCTCATTTCCTTTGTTGACCCACAACATTTGTTCATTTTGTATAAAGTAGTTGTTATAACTCTAGTGTCTTCAAAGCGGCTCTTGGAATTTTAAATTCCAAAGGGCTGAAGTATGATCGCTCCTACAATAGTCGATTTTGGGACACCAAAAATTAACATTTTAAATAAATTAAAATACCAACAGAAGACGATTGCATAATCTGGCCTTTGGGACAATCCAATATCTATCCACACTGACAGTTCAAAATACTGATAGGCCTCTGGCTTTCGAAGTTTCCTCTGATGAAGTCTCTTTAGCTAAAAGCCTGCATCATTTTTATATACTTCACATTCATGAGAAGGGTATATATATAAGTTTGACATTCCATTACTAATTTCTTCAATATACATTTCTGAACCTATAAGATATATCATTCATGTACTCTGGATCCTTATAGATAGCGTATCTTTCTTGAAATAAATTTTCTGTGGACCTGGAATCAAAATCTTCAGACATATTTTCAAGAAGTTTTCTAAAAATATTTAAATTTTTGTATGCAGACCACGATTCCTAAGAGCACCATTCGACACAATCGACTATAAAACACCAGAAAATTATATATACTATAGCAATCTTTCGTATTGATCAGTTATCTGTAGAAACGTTTTATATATAAAAAACTTTCTAATCGAGCAGTTTTCTACAGAAAACTTTCTAATCAAGCAGTTTTCAATTGAATATTTTCTAATTGAGCAGTTTTCAATTTAAAACTTTCTAATCGATCAGTTTTCTATAGAAAACTTTCTAATCAATCAGTTTTCTAAAGAAATCTTTCTAAAAGTGCAGTTCTCTATAGAAAACTTTCTAATCGAGCAGTTTTCTATAGAAAACTTTCTAATCGAGCAGTTTTCTATAGAAAACTTTCTAATCGAGCAGTTTTCTATAGAACACTTTCTAATCGAGCAGTTTTCTATAGAAAACTTTTAAATTGAGCAATTTTCTACAGACAACTTTCTAATCATGCAGTTTTCTATCGCCAACTTTCTAGTCGAGCAGTTTTCTATACAAAACTTCTAGTCGAGCAGTTTCCTATAGAAAACATTCTAGTCAAAAAGTTTTGAATCGAGCAGTTTTCAATAGAAAACTTTCTAATCGAGCAGTTTTCTAAAGAAATTTTCCTAATCGAGCAGTTTTCTAAAGAAAATTTTTTAATCGAGCATTTTCTATAGAATACTTTTTAATCGAGCAGTTTTCCATAGAAAACTTTCTAACCGAGCAGTTTTCCATAGAAAACTTTCTAACCGAGCAGTTTTCTATAGAAAACTTTCTAACCGAGCAGTTTTCAATAGAAAACTTTCTACTCGAACAGTTTTATATAGAAAACTCTCTAATCGAACAATTTTTTATAGAAAACATTCTAGTCGAGTAATTTTTTATAGAAAACATTCTAGTCGAGCAGTTTTTTATAGAAGACTTTCTAATCTAGCAGTTTTCTATAGAAATTTTCCTAATTGAACAGTTTTCTATTGAAAACTTTCTAATCGAGCAGTTTTCTGTAGAAAGCTTTCTAATCAAGCAGCTTTCTAGAAATCCTTCTAATCGAGCAGTTTTCTATAGAAAACATTCTAATCAAGCAGTTTTGTATAGAAAACTTTCTAATCAAGCAGATTTTAATATAGAAAACTTGCATGCTAACTTCCTAATCGATCAGCTTTCTATAGAAAACTTTCTAATAGAGCAGTTTTCTTTAGAAAACTTTCTAATCGAGCAGTTTTCTTTAGAAAACTTTCTAATCGAGCAGTTTTCTTTAGAAAACATTCTAATCGAACAGTTTCTATAGACAACATTCTAGTCGAGCAATTTTCTATAGAAAACCTTCTAGTCGAATTCTAGAAAATTTTCAAAAATCCCATCACTGTTTAAGTAGAATTTTATTGTTGTTTACTTTAAACTACCAAAGTATTGTTTAATTTATTTTATGTTTTGCATTATTTAGTTGAAAATCCTCTTTGTAACAAAAATTTATTTAATAAATTCCATAATCTGTCAATCTGTTTCAAAAAAAAAAAAGCATTCAAACTTATTCAAAATAGTACATGAAAATAAAAAGTTTTATTTTTTTCCTCACTATAAATTTGCATAGTTTTTTTTAAAGTCTATTGTTTTTCGCACATGTGTTGGAAATCACAAAAAAAAATCTTGCAGCATGCACTTAATATTATTAGATGGAAAATACTAAAGGTATAGTAGAGTAATATAGAGTGTAACGCAAAATATTTTATTTTTCAATTCTTATAGTAAAATATTCACATCAGGTGTTTTTATTTTAAGAAAAATAGTATTTTTATGGTCTTTAACTTACTTATTGTATCGAGTATAAGATGTATTTAAATGAAATTTATTTTGTTGTTTACAAAGGAGAAAAAAACAAGATCCTTCTTTAAGTCGTCCTGCTTAGATTGATGTCAACGCCACACATGTTGTTTACAATAAATAGGAACACACTAGGATGTAAGAGGAGTGTGTCTATGTATTTGTGCCTCTGCTGTTGACGGAAGTTAAATTGTAATATAGACAATACAACGGCAACTACAGCAAGCATGAAATGAAAAAAGGACTTAAAAAAAGTAACAACGAAAAGTATTAGAAAACAACAATAAGTCAGTGATGTTGTTACAAATATGTTTTTAGTTATTATGGCACTAGTAACAATACTACAACAGACCATGTGTATGTTGCAACAATACATTGTGGATATATAAAACACATGCCATTGTTTAAGTAAATGCATTTGTTAAATGTATTTTAGTGAAAACAAAAAAATACTATGAGAGAAAATTGTAAAAACGGAAAACATTTTACTGCGACAAGCCAAATACAAAACCAACAAACTGGGTGGTACTTATACAGATTCCCGTGAAAGACAATGAAAATCGTTTTTCTGTTTTTTATTACATTTTGTTTTTACTGGAAAACAATGTCATAAAACTCACACTTTTATAATAAATAAACATTTTATTTGTGCTTGTTTTTTTAGGACTCGATATGTGTTTTCTGTTTAATTTTATTTTTTTACGTATTTTTTCGTATGTCAAAGGAATTCTTCGACAAAATTGAAAACGCTATGGTAAATAACTATTGGTTTTCATTCTTTTGGTATTAAAGTTTTTACAAGTAAGAGGAAGAAATAATAAAATAAAAGCAACGAAACGAACAAAAACTTTTTATAGTCTTTTAATGCATTCTTTTTCAATAATCAAACTAAAGTACAGTGGGCCAAAACTGCCACATAGTCTAGTTTATAGTCTTACCTATAGAATAGTCAATAAATTAATCAATGAAATAGTTCATAGGTTAGTCGGTAGAGTAAACCACACACTAGTCAATAGAATAGTCCATATTCGAAACGAAAAATGACTCCATATACTAGTCAACAGAATAGTCCATAGTTTATTCAATAGATTAGTACAAAGACTAGTCAATAGAGTAGTCCATAGACTATAGGATAGCCCAGAGACTAGTACAAAGATTTTACTAGTTCATAGCCAATAGACTAGTCCAAAGATTAGTCAATATACAAGTTCATACATTCATTCGTAGAGTAATTCATAAACTAGTTTATAGACTAGTACATTGACTAAATAATAGACTAGACTAGTTTCTATACCTGTCGATAGATTAGGATAGCCCATTGACCAGCCCCTAGTCAGTACACTAGTCCATAGAGCCTTTCATAGATTAGATAATAGACTAGGCTAATGTATAGACCAGTAGATTAGCTAATAGAATAATCAATAAAATAGGTCATAGAATAGCCAATAGACTAATCAACAGATTATTCCACATACTAGTCAACAGACTAGTCTCTAGCCAAGACTAGTCCAAAGACTAATCACTAGACTAGTAAATAAAATAGTCCATAGATTAGTCCATAGACTAGTCTTTAGACTACTCCATAGACTAGTAAATTGTCAATAGACTAGTCCATAGGCTCGTCAATAGACTGGTTCATAGACACATCAATAGAATAGTTCATAGACTACTCAATAAACTTGTCCATAGACCAGTTCATAGAGTAGCCTGTAATCTAATTCATGAGCTAGTCCATACACTTTTCCATATGATAGTCAATAGACTAGTTCATAAACTAGTCAACAGAACAGTTCATAGACTACTCAATAAACTAGTCTGTAATCCTGTATCCTAGTCCATAGAATATTCTATAAACTATTCAATAGTTAGTTATCTAGATTATGGACTAGTCCATAGGGGATTTTCAACAGGTCCAGCTAACAAACGCACCAGCAAGTTCGGACCTGGCTTTTTGAAATATCTTATTTAGTTTTTGGAAAAGCTTTTTTGCTTAACTAAGAAAAAAAACTTTTTTTGTGAATTTTTGTGTTTCTTATTACATTTTTTTAATATATTTTTCAAATTACTTTGAATGTTCAAACCACTGTACTTCCGTTGCATACATTTTATTGCATTTTAGTGTTCGTTTATACGACCATAAACATGCTAGTCATCACGTGTGTAAAGTTTCCTTATTCTTCTCCCAAATACTTTTCACTTTTTTTATACTCTCACACACACCCTCCAGGGATTCCGTTTTTTTGTTTTTTGGTTATAAGATATTCTTCTTTTAGTTTTATAGTTTCTTAAAGGATAAAAGTTTTCAATAACTTTTTTTGGCACTGTCGTTAGTATAGACGTGTATGTGTGTGCGTATATTCGAAAGTTGAGATGCTTGAATAGAATTTAAACAAATGGCAAATAATAACTTTACTTACAACACAATTTGTTCCTGTGTCACAAAAATGTTAGTGATTTCAGAAAGAAAAAAAATATGTGTAATACTTTTTACACGTTCAAATAATATCAAAAAAAAGTAACTATTGACAAGTTATATATAAATTCTATAACTTAAAAGTAAAGTTTTAAAACCTACAAAAATTTTATAATTTTTAATTTTATGGCAAAAATACGAGAGTTAACAACCAACATAAAAATCAAAGTATTTAAATTGTAGTAATGGAAAACAATTCCATAATAAGATTTACTGCATAAACGCGAAGTTTTTTATATTAAGTTAACAAACATTAAAGAATAATCATCATTATACATTAAGGAATAAAATATGTCATATTGTGTCCTAAAGTCATATTCTTATTGACATGAAATTCAATCCACAAAACTAAAATCATTTTTGATGTTTTAATAATTGAGCCAATATTGTTAAAAGAAAGTAAACATTATTTCTTTATAAAGAAATTACACTTAAAATATTTTTAATTCAACCAAACAAAATCAAATGATAAACAACTTTACCACTGACAATGATAAATTATTTTTAAACAAAAAACCAAGAAAGAAATAATAATAAGAAAAACCAGCCAAATGCCACGAAACTGAAATCTCATTTTTAGACCAAAAAAAAAAAATATTTACTTCAAATACACAAAAGCAAAAATTTTAAGGAATTTTTTCGAGTAACAAGAAGCAAACAAATTTAACCAAACTTAGCAATAACAAAAAACTAAACATTTGATAATAAAATCATATACATGAGGGCATAAAAGTATATAAAAATAGCTTTTGCTTAGAAAGGGTAATAGAAATTGCAAAAAATTACTAAGAAAACTTTAATATTTCATAAAACTTAAAATGAAAAATTATGTTCGATTCAAGATTTATTTAACATTTTCACAATCTACTTAGTATAATTGTTCTAACTATGCAATATATTTCCATAAACACCTATTTTTCTGCTCTCATTGGTACATAAGTTTGCAATTGAAGTACAACTATGAGCTTTACATAAATATATATTGTAAAGAATGATAAATGTAAAACTGAAATCTCAAGCCACAACTAAAATTTCAACTAAAAATTTAAAAAAATTGACGTTACCCAGCAGTTCGGTCGGACAGTCCCGAACAAACTATTTAATCTACCACTCAAGGTTACCCCTAACCACCGACTGCCCTGGTGACTATCAATTTGTACAATACACCACCATAGTGGGGGGAGGGTATTATGCGTTTGTGCTGATGTTTGTAACACCCAAAAATATTGCTCCTACACCCACCTTTAAGTATACCAAACAGTTCAGAATCATTTTCTATGTCTGTCTGTCTGTCCATGTAAACCTTGTCCGCACTCTAGAGGTCGTAATTTTCAAGATAATTTGATGAAATTTGGCACAGACACATTTGTCTATTATTTCCTATAGCTCCCATACTATCGCAAGTTTCTACTCTCTCGCTCACAAAGGAGACACTTAAGTGACGATTACCTTCAGCCTCGTTCACTTTCAATCTCGTCGAACTGCTGAGTTGTTACATTTAAGCCTCATTATATTCCTAAGAGATCTTTGAAATTTTATAAATTGTTTAAATAATTTCTGTCTAATCTCTTTGAGACTAGTCAAAAGACTAGTCCACAGAATGCCAATAGGCTAGTATGCAGAATTGTCTATAGATAAGTCAATAGACTATTTCATAGACTAGTCAATAGACTAATAGATAGACTAGTCCTTATATTTAACAATAGACTTTTCTATAGACTTGTCAATAAACTATTCAATAGGATAATCCATAGGGCTAGTCTAAAGATAAATTTACAAACTTGTTATAGAGTAAGCCAATAACCTAGATTAATCCATAGACTATTCTACAGATTTGTCAATAGACATAGAATTTCAATAGACTAGTCCACCGAATTCAGTGAGTAAACTATTAATTGAATAGTCAAAAGACCAATATACAGTTTCATAGAATAGCTATGGACTTGTCCATATAATAGCTATAGTTTTATTGGCTAATCAAGAGATAAATTACTCTAAATATAAGTCAATAGATAAAACAACTTCATTTAAACTCATGTCGAAATATACGTATAAATGTTTAAGTGTTAAAAACCCTATCAATCTATACTACTCTATAGACTTTCAATATATTAGTTCATATATGAGTCAATAAACGTTTAACTATAGACTAACTTAAAGACTGGTTTATGGACCAGACCAGTCCATAGAATATCAAATAGTCTACTAGACCAATCAATAGACAAATTCATAGATGTCTCTATAGATTAGTCAATAGATAAATATAAACTTTATTTAAATTCATGTCTAAAAATAAATATTTTTAGATGTTAACTGGAAACCCTCTCCCATTAACTGCGTGTGAAGGTCACAAAAATAAACTCAACTTATCAAACTTTTTTTTAAAAAATAATCGAAAAAAAATCTACTTGAAAATATCAAATTTACATCACATACACATTATGGTTTCATCAAAAAAAGTACCAAAAATAATAATAATAATGAAATAAAAATAAAGGCAAAATAACATCGAAAAAAAGTACGAAAAAAAAATAAAAATTTTACTGTCATCAATGCAAAATGCATTCAAGCAAACAGACATTCTATCAAAAACCACTCATGTGTTGAAAATCAATTTGACTTTAACGTTACGGTAATGGTTACAACAAAACTTGTATGGAGACAATTTTTTTTAAAAAGTACATACAGACAGACACCGTGCCACCAAATTTACATACTAACTTGTATATACATATGAGTCGAAAAATAGGTGCAATTTTATATTAAAAAAAATAATTTTCTTGGGTTGATATTTTTCAATTTTCTTATTTTAAAAACATCATTACACATTGTTAAAAATTGTTAGTAAATTTTAGTAATAAAAGTAATGCATACTTATACCTCTTTTTCTGCCCCCAGGTGTTAAATTAGGTATGATTTTAGATTTATGTTGCAGACCCCAGCAGTTTTACAACTAATCAAGAAATAGAGGGGAAGACAATGGGCTCTTAAGTACCCCCAGTAGAATATATATATGCATGTAATCTATTGCGGAGTCAATTGCCTAAATATGTTCTTTCTAATAATTTGTCATCAATGCAAAGTAAAAAAATCACCTGTTCGGCAAAGCTCTTTTGTACTGCTGGGTATAAGCAGACATACTACTTACCAATACTTGTAAATAAAATAGAAAACATTTACTTTTAACTACCAATTTAAAATACATGCATGAACCCAAAGTCAAATAGAGAAAAAACGATACATAGAATTTGAAGCAAAATATACTCAAGTTAAAAATAAATTTCATATAATATAAAATGAACAAATATAAATTTGCTACAAAAATAAAAGAAAGAAGAATTTACCATATAGAGGTTAAATTCTTTCTCTTCCTATACATACCCATTTTTTGGTTATATACATATTTCAAGTTGGTGGTAGTAAAGTGTAAAACGTACAAACGATCGAACACATCGAACAAATGAACACATTTAATATAGATTTTCAGGTAAATTGACTTAAGTTGGTTAAAAGCTTTAAGACATGAAAACACACACACCCATTCACTAACCATGTAGCACAATACCTGACTAAATACATATGTCTGTGAGTTACTGTGTATTTAATATCTGTTATTATACGGGTAAAACATTTACCTGAACAACATATTGAATTGAATGTTGTGTTTAATGTCTACCATTTTGCAAGTGCATGTGATGTGTCACGTTAATTTTATAACAACCAACACTAAGCTCGCCTCTCCTCCTGTAAACCAATCAAATTTGTCTAAGGCAATGGCAGTTATACTACAGTGTTTGGTCAATAAATTAGAACAATTTTTTAAAAGGAAATTCCTTTCACTTTTTAAACTACTATTTGTTAGTTCCTTTATTTCAAAGATTCGTTTTTATTGTGTAGCTACTGTTGTTGTTCAAAAATGACGTAGAGTATTTCAGTTATTTGCTATGGTTTGGAATATTCAACACGAAACCTGTACATGAAATCTGTTTTAAGAAATAAACTAGAAGAACAAAGTGTTCACAATCAATGACACAACATGAGCTTTAAATCTAATAAATAAGATTGTACATTGGAATAGTAGAAAAAAAAAACTATAAACAGTAATGTTCAAAATGATAAGAAATAAATAAAACAAAACTTTTATTATGAAGTAATAGTTGTAGAATTAAATATATCTTCGTTAGTCAATGTTATTGTTAAAGAGCTTTTAAAAGTCTAGATGTTTTAGATGTCCTCGTTAAAAAGCTTAAAATTAAAAAAAAAGTTTTTTGTTTAAGCTTATAATGAAAGCTTCTGTTCAAATATCTTTAGTAAAAAGAGACTTTGTTAAAAAGTTTTTAATCAAAAAACTTTTGTTAAGAGATATTTTCAAGCTTTTGAAAGGGTCGTTTTTAGGGTGTTTTAAAAGACATTTGAAACGTTTGTTAAAAATCTATTTTAGTTTTACTAAAAAGCTTTTCAAGCTTTTATTTATTTTAACAGATTTTCTAGAAAGCATTTTGAAGATTATATTAAAAAAAAACTTTTGCAACTTCAGTTAAAAAAGTTTCAAAGCTTTATTTTAAAAAGCTTTTGAATCCTTAGCTAAAACATCTTTAGTTAAATAAGCTTTTGCAGCTTTAGTTAAAAAAGGCTTTTAAAGCTTCACTTTAAAAAGCTTTCAAAGCTTTACTTTAAACAGCTTTCAAAGCTTTACTTTAAAAATCTTTTGAAGCTTTAGTTAAAAAGCTTTTGAATCATTAGTTAAAAAACCTTTTGAAGCTTTAGTTAAAAAATTTTTTAAGATTGGTTAAAAAAGCTTTTTGGTAAGCTTTTGTTAAAAAGTGTTTTGACAATTTAAAAGCTTTATAAACAATCCCTTTTTTTATAAGTGAAAAAGCTTTTTTTAATTAAATTAGTTTCGAGAATTATTGTAATTTTCAGCTTACATGCTGAAAACCTATTTTATTTACATAACCATCACTGCCCTTATCGAAATAACTAAACTATGCAATGCTACAAGTTATTCACTTTCTTTTTTTGCGAATTTTACCTTACATTGGTTTACAAATTCAATACCGTAATTGAAACTTCCAGGAAATTTAAGTAAATTTAAACTTAAGCAAAATTCCAACTGTTTGTTTACGTGAGGAAGTAAAATAAAAATTGAAAGTAAAAAAATTACAAATGAAGAAAAAGTACATTTGCTGCCACTTGATTGTTTTTGTCGTTCTTTTTAACAAATTCTCAGAAATTTTTCATTCTCGTACTTCTTAAGCTATGAATGTACTTCGTAAGTGTCATTGGCAGTTTCAATTCTTTAGCACTTGTACAAATACATATTTTACAATTTATTTAACATTTTTATATATTTTATTTTGTATTTTTAATACTTACACTTCTTGCATTTACTCTGCTTTTCTTTTATGTTTTTGGGGTATGTTAATTTTCAATTTGGTACAGGTACAGAGATACTGGTAACTACGATAAGGATATAAAAACAAATTGCTTAAAAACACACACAAAAATTGTCTGAAAAAATTGTCCGGAAGGTTAAATGGTTTTTCTTTTCTGTTACGCATTTCCATAAGAGCCCTACTGTGTAGCATAGGGAGGTATAATAAGAAATTTAATGGGAAGTAAGTTAAATTGTTTGGCCTAAAAATTATATTTATGAAATTTATTGGTATAATACGCATTCGATGTTTTCTTTTTCTTGTGTGTGTGTGTGTGTATAAATCTAAACAGAAAGGTGTTGGATTGTTATATTACCTGTTATGTGTTCATTCATGTGTAATAATTTTACTTGTTTTTTCCGAAAAATTAATTTGTTGTGTGACTAATTTTGTTGGTTTTATTTAACATATTTATTGCTTATACTTGAGTGCTTATGTTTATTAGGTTTTTTCAGGAATTATGACACAGACTTATTTTGTATGGATTTAAATTTAATTATTTAAATGAAATAGTTAATTTTCTATTAAATTTTAAACATTTGAATTAGTTTAAACAAAAATATCCGGTAATTATGTCATTATTTAGACAGTTTGTTTTGTTTATAATATCAAAGATATTAATCATACTCACTGATGAACTAAGACACAATTTGAAAAAAGTCGAAACCCTGAGATCAAGTTAAACGTTTCTAAAGGATTGGGCAACGCTGAATCCGAATTGGATCTCAGATTTTCTGCATCATATCTGTGGTTTGACATATAGTGCCATTTTTGACCCTTTTTGTAAAATGTTGTACACCATCTGAAAGTCTATTCCATTAGCTTTAAAATTAGGGCTTAACATTTAACATATATTCTTCATTCTTCGAGATATCTTGATAGTTTTTATAGCCTGAATTACTTTTGGGGGGATTATGCCTTGTAAATATTGTTTATAACGAATAAAAATATAGGATTCACACCTATCTGATGATGTTCTAATCAAAATAACTTTCTGATTCGACTTAACAATGTCTGTCTGTCCGTCTGTCTCACTGTCTGTCTGTCTGTCTGTCTGTCTGTCTGTCTGTCTGTCTGTCAGTCCGTCTGTCTGTCTGTCTGTCTGTCTGTCCGTCCTCCGTTCGTCAAAATTAACGGATGATATCTCAGCAACTACAACATATTTTAAAAGAATTGAAAAGATATTTTCATAGAAAAAAGTGTGGGAATTTATTGTTATGTCAAGTTTCAGGTGAAGATATCTTGCAGACGAGGGAAGATATGTCAGATGTTAATCCTTTATTATAAAGCCAAAATTTGCATTTTTAATTATTTTTCAAAGAAGAAATCATTAGAATATAATTGTCAGATATGACCTACAGATACATGGACTCATTAAGTTTTCTAGAAAAATTAAGTATAAACGAAGTTAAACCTTTTATTTACGTTTTCTATTCATCAACTAATTCTCTGTTTAAATGTATTTTCACATTAAGATGTCCCTTATACTTGGTAATATTCTTTAAAAGACTTACTAATTAATACTAAACATACTTTAATGAGTCACGTATAAATAGATGTCAAAGATAATATTTGACTCCAAATGATGTTTACAATGACATATTTAACACGTGCCATTTTTTCCAGCTTTTAAAGCAAACTAAGTTTTTCTTTTAACCTTGGCCTATTATCATCTTTTTTGTTTTATACACAACTAAAACAATTAAAAAATGCAGACAATTGTCTATCATCATTAAAGGACTGTAGTTTAATGAATATTATAAAAGTAAAATTGTTCCATAAAGAAATGGAAAAATCCATTATTTGATTTATTTCAAATTTAAAAAAA